>NC_047519.1:1189503-1404503 GCF_902827115.2 Pseudochaenichthys georgianus | reverse complement strand
AATTGTTTAAAAAGGGTAATAATAATAATTCCTTACATTTATTATAGTGCTTTTCCAGATGCTCAAAGCGCTTTACAAATACACACATTACACATATTTTGTATACATGCAATGGTCACTGTGGACAGTACACACAGGAGCAAGTTCAGGTGAAGTGTCTTGCCCCAGGACACACCGGCTTTACAGACGCAGCAGCGGCGGGTTTCACCCCCTGATGCGCCACACCGTCCATCTTCACGCCTCGAAGTCATCGAGGTGCTTTTACAAGTACACATTGATATTATACATGTACTGTGGACAATACCCACAGGAGCAACTCCGGGTGAAGTGTCTTGCCCAAGGACACAACGGGCTGACGCAGTGGCGGCAGGAGCGGGTTTCGAACTGGAGTTCCCCCTGATCTGATGATCAGATGCACAGACAACTGCGCCACCTGTCCCACTGTATGCAGTAAATGAACATGTTTGGAAAATGCTTAAATTATTCTGACATACAAGCTGACATATGACCAACATTATGAATCTTTCTTATCTCTCTCACAAATGATTTCACACAACATTGCAGCAATTAAAACCTAACCTACAACATACAGTGAACCCTACTGCATTGGTGCAGATGAAGTCATTGAAATCATTGAAACATTAATAAAAAGCACTTTGACTTTGTGTAAAAAAAGCTTGGTTGAATGGAAGACACAGTGAGGTGAAATTGACTTACACGTACAATAGAAAGGGACGTTTTGGTTTGGATTTGTTAACAGA
Organism: Pseudochaenichthys georgianus; assembly: GCF_902827115.2. Classification (NCBI taxonomy): domain Eukaryota; kingdom Metazoa; phylum Chordata; class Actinopteri; order Perciformes; family Channichthyidae; genus Pseudochaenichthys; species Pseudochaenichthys georgianus. Next base: position 1,403,742 of record NC_047519.1, on the reverse strand, counting down.
ACACAGAGAGGCAAGGAAATAAAATAATGCTATGTACTGTGTGGTGCAGTGAAGTATGAGTAAAGGTGTAGACATGTTATGGAAATGACGGTGAAGCACTAAAACAGATAACTGTTGGAGAGGCCAGCACCACGTTCAGCTCATCAGAAAACCAACCACCACATCCCACACGAGCTTCTACAGATCTATATACTGTAGATATATCAGAGGTTATATCAGTAATGATGGGTTTGTTCTGTTTTAGAGTTTCTGTAAGCGCAATAGCAGGGCCCTGGAGCATTGTCCGTGTAGTATTGTTTGCAGACATCATAATGTTGTCAATGAAACTGGCTGCCAGTCAAAATCTATGGAACAAATTTGTTCTTAACTTTAAACTGAGAGATTTGGATTGAGTCCTTGTCTGGGACGTATTATAAGTCAGTTCTCCAGCACTCCATCTTTCAGTTGAACTTATCACAGGTTACAAAAAGCTGATAATCACAGGAAATATTAAAAGTATAAAACAAGAGAACATTAGCCGGTGTTGGAGCTATACATTGATTTGTTTTTATTTAATAGTTAAACATTTATTTTGTTGCTGTTTTTATTATTATTTAGTGTGATTATTTAAGTTAATTAAAGTAATAATATAGTTAATAGTAATAGTTTCAGAGCCAGCAGGTGTAGCTGGAATTCCTGGTGAGCTGCTCCCCCTGTGTATCCACTGTGTGTCCAGTATCACCTGCCACACCACCCCCCTTCATTACCATTCTCTACCTGTCCACCACACTCCCTCTAACTTTCAAACTCCCCCATATTCCCCATCCCTCTCTCCCATTATTTCCTGTCCTCTCTCTCCTGCTGATCTCGAATAAATGCATATGATGAACTGAAAACTAGAATAAATCAACATCATTTTGATCGTGTTCAAGAGGACAAGCAGCAATCTCCTCCTTTTTAGGGCCAGTTTGATGATTTGGATTAAAAGATTTAAAGGCTTTATCATCATACTGTATGCACAAAGCTACAGTGTAGATACACATCTGAAGTCCCAGGCTCTTCCAACAATTAACATAAATATATATATAATACATAAAACAATCGAGCAAAGAAAAAGTGCAAGAAAAAACAAAGTATAAATAAAATAGCAAAAATAGCAATGCGGGAGAAGTTATCTATACAACTAAAAAAGAAAAAAGACTATAATCTCCTGAAACGAAAAATGGTTGAGATTTAGTTAGCTTAGCTTAGCATGAGCCCTTTATATGTATGTATCGGGAACAGAACCTCTTACGGGGGTCCAGCATGCTGCGAACACCAACAGTGATGTTCCTCTGGGCTGTGTGTCTTGTTCTGAATCTCAATTATCAATATGTTTCTGTAAAGACATTCACGTTCATACAGGCTCTTGTTTCTGCTCTCAGCTGATGAAGGTGCTGTCACAACCTGATCAGATCAGCTGGGGCCCCTGGGGGGTCCAACAGCTGTGATCTGAACACAGTGCAGCCATGACCCCCCCTTCCCCCCCATATAGCTGCATGTCAGGGCCGGACTGGGACAATAAGTAAGGCCGGGAATTATACACCCAGCCAGGCCACTACCAGTTTTTGTGCCATTTTTCGGGATTTATTTGTGAATATTTACAGTGTTGCTGCCCATAGTGATAGCCCTCTAGTTTAAATCGACTACCCAATAATAAACATATGGACAGGGGTTACTATTTAAAAAAATGTGCAAAAGTATTTGGGAACGTTCTCTAAAAACATTCTTAAAATGTTTGGTGATAACTTTCTTAAGATGTTTTTGATAACCTTCTAAAGATGTTTTTGATAACCTTCCAGTGGCGGCCGGCCCATAGGGGCGCTAGAGGCGCCGCCACCCCTCTTCCCACATGTTTGATTGTCATTAAAAATGCTATCTGTAAACTATGCCGCTGAAACAAAATTTCAGCCAATCAGCGTCGTCAGATCTGATGATCACAGGGCGGCAATTTCAGCGCCCGATGCAGTCTGTGAGTTGTTTGGACTCGTATCCAAGGTGACGCTACAGTCAGTAGTTGATGAGGATGGCTGTGTCTGCAGGTGGAGACTCCGGGTGCTAGTGGATCGCCAGAGCTGTAGATTAACATGTACATGCTTATTGTAGTTGTAAGGGCAATGCCTGTAGCACCATGGAGCATATGTGTGGGCTGGACCTGTATTTTACAGGAAAGGAGTGAGCAGAGGGTCGAGTTGTCGATTCTTGTTCAGTTTTCTGTGACTCCTCACCCTCTCAGACTTTGAGTTGCTCGCGCTGGTAAAGAGACACGCTACCATGGAAACCAAACAATGGTGTAGCTGTATTAAAGTCCGAGTGGAAACAGTCGTGAGTAAATCTGATTTTGTCAGAAATCGGGAGAAATATGACCCCGGGAGGAAACCAGGAGAGGGCAATGAAATTGGGAGTTTCCCGCGAAAATCGGGAGGGTTGGCAAGTATGACACACACACACACACACACACACACACACACACACACACACACACACACACACACACACACACACACACACACACACACACACACACACACACACACACACACACACACACACACACACACACACACACACACACACACACACACACACACACACACACACACACACACACACACACGCACACACACACACACACACACACAGTCTCCTGATTTTAAATGGGAATTAAATCATTTGAGTGTTCCCACAGCACCAGTGTTCTGCAGTTTGTGTGGGCCTACTGTACTGTTGCACAGTTTATACTGTAGAAACTAGGGGTGTAACGGTTCATAAACATTTCGGTTCGGTACGTATTACCTCGGTTTTTAGGTCACGGTTCGGTTCGGTACGTTTTCGGTACAGCAGAAAAAATGATCACAAAACATAAAATATATATATATATATTTTTTAATTATTATTAAATTGTGAATATTCACTCAAATAAATACAAAATATAATAAAATAAACATTAAGGTGCAGCATTTAGATGAACTGAAATAATCTGTATTTGAACTGTACTGTACTAGTACCTAAGCAGCCAGTTTGACATTAGGACTTGCTTGTCATTGTATTTTCATGTTTTTTTAAAGAAAAATTAACTTGTCCACATTGCTTGCCGAAAGGGCAGATCTGATGGCACTAACAATGTCTCCTGCTGTGGAGAACACCCTCTCGCTAGGGACAGAGGTAGCAGATACAGCCAGGTAGCGCTTTGCTAACATGGCAACATAAGGATATTTGGCGTTTGTAATAGCTTTGGTCTGAATAGTCTGAACTCTCTGCGAGTGGTGGAGGCTTAAATGCTAGTGGGAGTTGGGTTTGCATTTCAGTCTTTTTTCTTTTGGTACAGGTGATATTCACGTTCGGGTGATGCCTTTTCAAGAGTGTGCAAGTTTGATGTATTGCCACCGTAACCACTTTTAGTTGAACAATGCCAACAAACAGCTTTGGTTCGGTCCACCTGTCTTTGTCCGTCATCCTTGTACATAACTGCGAAACCAAAATGTTCCCAAACCGGAGACTTCAATTATGCTGGTGGATTTTCGAGCTCAACTTTATCTGCGTTCGCCATTTTGACAGTTCCTCAAATGACTGACTACATTTGAACGTATCCCTCTGACCAGCTCTCATAGTATGCCTCTCGTCCAATGAAATGACTTGATCGCTCTATGACGCGTTGAACCCAATGTGAGCAAATTACTCTGAATGCTTCCAATAAATTGTTCACGTTCTCAATTTGTTACGTTTAACGTTATATTCGTTCGGTACACTTCGGTACGGGTACGTATACCGTTACACCCCTAGTAGAAACTATGTCCAGGACAAGGTATTTGGAAGTTTTGGAAGATTCATAGCTAACCACACTGAAGATTATGGATTATCTCATATTTTTAAACCTCAATTTGTCCTCCCCCCCCCCCCCCCCCTCTAACATCACCAGTAGTCGTAATTTAAGGGGTCATTTCTCAAAATGTTCTTCCGGGGGAGCATCCCCCCGGACCCCCCTAGTATGGTTTGGTCACCATTTCGATAGCCCCACCAAAAATATTCGTTTTCATTTGTTTCCCAGAATGTTCTTCTGAAAGGTAGGATAACTCTCTCTAAAAACATTCTTAAAATGCTAGGTAATAACCTTTGTTAAATGTTTTTCATAACATTGTTAGAACATTATGCCCTACTATTCTAAAAACGTTTTCAGCTGCAAGTTAGATTTTTTTATGTTGCCAGAATGTTATTATTTTAGAGTAGGATAACGTGCTTTATTGTTCCGATTTATCAGAAGTCTTTTTTTCTTTTTTTAAATGCGACTAGCAGCTAGTACAAGTCACTGTCGGTGTCACGTGTACTGGAGGGGACCCAGAATCAGACTCGGAATCAGCTGGTGAAAGTAAAATGTGTTTATTCGAAAAGGGGAACTGGGAGTGGAGGTTGGTTATGGCGGCAGTGGGAAACAGTAGTGATGTTACATATTGTGCCGAGGCTTCGGAGCGTGTGTCGAATAATCCATGAAGCTTTTTGTGAAGCTTGTATCGAGGCTTGTATCGTTTTGGGACAGTGACGTCATCGATGACAAACGAAGCCTTGCTGCCTGTCGATACCATGTGACTGCTTCAGGAAGCGATTCAGATCGGTTGAACCACAACTCTCATATTACCCCTCCTGTACCTGGGCCTGGTGGATGGAATTAAGAGAGCTCAGACCCTCACTTATATAGAGGTTGGAACATGTCATAAGTAAGTATAAATAAATAAAAGCATAAATAAATGTAGTCATGCCAGAAAGAACGAGATTGCGGATGTGGCCGAGATGGGTTTTCTCCGCATGGTGGCTGGTGGGATAAGGTGAGAAGTTCAGTCATCCGGGAGGGACTCGGAATTTAACCGCTCCTCCTTCAGGTCGAAAGGAGCCAGTTGAGGTGGTTCGGGCACCTAGTAAGGATGCCACCTGGGCGCCTCCCTAGGGAGGTGTTCCAGGCACGTCCCGCTGGGTAGACACCAAGGGGTAGACCTAGGACCAGGTGGAGGGTTTATATCTCTTCGCTGGCCTGGGAGCGCCTTGGGATACCCCAGTCAGAGCTGGTTGATGTGGCCAGGGAAAAGAAAGTTTGGGGCTCTCTGCTGGAACTGCTACCCCCGCGACCCGACCACGGATAAGCGGGAGAAGATGGATGGATGGATGGATAAATAAATGTAGGAATAAAAACATGAATAAATAAATAAACAAATAAATACAGGAACAAATAGTGTAGAGTGTTTTCAGGTAGATTCAGTGTGTGGGCTGTGGCTCAGCTGGAACGCAGTTGACTATGAAGGTAGATATGGTGCAAAATGTGAGAGCGTGTAAAACCTGATGTGAGCACTTGCAGAAAAAAAATCTGAGCTTGTCTGCATACATTTACACTTCACAATATCCACGTAACTGTGAACCAAATGTACACTTGTATAAAATATCCACGTAACTGTGAATCAAATGTACACTTGTAAAAAATATCCACGTAACTGTGAACCAAATTTGGAGTCACAGAAAAAAAAAAAAAGTTTTGTAGCTTGTAGAAAAAAAATGAACTTAGAGATGAAATGTTCACTTGCAAAAAAAATACATATTTTTTAAATATATTTTCCATTACAACTGTAACTTTATTTATTACAACCTCTCAAATCAGTCATTACAACTTGACGAATCTGCTCTGTGGCAGTATAAATCGACGAATCTGCGGTCTTGACTTTTGCTACACTTCTTGCGATAAATGTGTCGCAAAAGTAATTTTCACCTGTAGATGTGGGGGGAGGGAGGGGGGTTGGAGCTATCAGAAGGACGAGGCTCGGGTGACTTGAGACTGCGGGCCTAACGGTTCGTGTCGCTACCAGTCCGCTGACATGGCGCATCCATCAACGGTACATTTTGCCCATTACTTGCCCAGTATTACTTTAAATATTATTATTGTGATTGAGGATTAAATCCGCTTTGAAGACCACCATTTTATATCATGCAGTTTAACGGCAAAATAACGTCAGTCAGCCAGCTAACGCTAGCTTTGTTGAGTTTATGCTAGCTAAACAAGTAGTGGTTGTAGTCTATACAGCAGTAATTCATATATTATAGCCTACTGCTTTGGCACTAACGGTTGATAACCGTTTATGAAAATAAAACCAATTGAACTGTACTGAAATAATGACAAGTTTTATAAGTGTCTTGGGCTCCTGCTGTGTTTTTAAAGCCTTTGTAAATTATCCATGCTATTTTCTATTTAGAACGAATACTTCAGAATCTTAAAATCCCTTAACGTTTGTATGCAATGTGCTAAATTCAACTCTGGAATCAAGCAAATATTAATATGTTTGCATGACATTAGTTATTTATATTTTGCCATCACTGAACTATACGTTTAATACATTTAAGTCAAGCTAAGGTACATGTTATGGTAGCTAGTTAGTGCTCTTACCTGTGAGGCCTCCTCCAAACAGCATAATAACCAGACTGTATCATTAAAACTAAGTACCAGTTCTAGATCCTTGACTTTAGACAAACAATTCAAAAGACAACATGTATTTAAAGACCAATCTTTATTTGAAGGTGCCTCTTAACCTGAGATATTAGTTATACAGTAATAGTATTGACAATCTAAAAAAACTGAGCAACTCAACAGTCAACTTTATATTTCTTATTGTCTAAAGCATTTATTATTTTCATTTTCCCCCTCTCATATTCACTGTGGACGGATTGAGACAGCGTGGTGTCCAGAGGGCTGCAGAGACTTCAGGGAGAAACCTCCGTGTGATGGACGTCCTGTCTGTTGGTTTGGAGAGGACTGAGGGTCTTTCCTCAGCGAGGAGGACCAGGCCTGATGGAGGAGGACCAGGCCTGATGGAGGAGCCCATGCTGGGCATAGCTGATACCAACTGCACAGGCCTAGTCTGTCACTTTATTTGAATACATGTGTTTACTTATACATTTAATAGGTTTACACCTTCTGTCCATATGTGCTTTTTATTTAAAACATTTGATTAACTTTTGGTTCACATTTCAATAAATTGTATTTGCACTCCTTTTGTCCATTATTCTTACTGAAAATGTTAGATTACACATTCACATCTGACTGAAGATTGGCCCCATTTATTTGTGACGTTGCAAACTCTGCGGTACAAGGCACAGGTGATGTGAAGCTCATAAAGTGAGGCAAATAGAAATAATCAGCTGATGGAGTGTAGATGTGGAAATAGGTGCATTCGATCAGCTGACTATGTTTTTCACCAGACTTTATAAGCCTGACTATAACCACCCCTTCTCTGAGGTGCAGGCAGTGTCACAAACAAATGATGGTCCTGATAGACTACAAAAATATTCGGTGTGCAGATCTTTGTTTTCAAAATAAAAGTAGTTTCTTAGTGAATGTCCTGTACTGGTCTTAAAATCTCATAACATCAGCTTTTAATGTTCCTCTTGGATGTTCTTCTTGACCCTCAGAGAAGGAGAAGATGTTGTGTCTTTCGGGCATGTCCTTTCCTAACAAAAATGACAGGAAACATAAAACATTATTGCAGAACAAGTGTGTTATTTATGAAAGAGGAGTTTAGGGTCTGTTGATATAATTATTTTTTAATTGTAATCAGATTATGAATGAACAGTATGAAATTCATCAACATTGAAATATATGTTATTATCAAAATAATATTTAACTGTTATCAAAACGTAGTGCAACTGTAGAAGCTTGCTCTGTTGTCTCACTGAAAGAATAACTTTTACCACGTTTTTTACAAACAATATTGAGAGATAAATAGTAGCAGTTCTCACTATGTGTTAAATATCTTTGCCTTCAATACATTAAATTAGAAAGCTGACAAAGTCATATTGCTTGTTAACATCTAAATGTGACTTTTTGCATGGAAAAAACCCTCAAATTAACTGATGTGTAGGTGATCTAGTATTTAGTATTGTTTAATGGAATGTATATCAGTGTATTCAAGTCAATACTTCATTCATTTAAACCAATATCTTTCTTGATTCTTTGTACAGTATGAAAAAAGTGTCTTAGTACCTGTGCTGAAGTTCACTGCTGTGAGGAGTCCAGTTCTGTCTCTCACTCTCTGGTCCAGCCTGTCTGCATCACCTGGACACCTTAAACAAACAGATATATATGTAAAGTACCATGTGTACAAACAATATAACTGATTATCTTCTGTTGAACATGTTGGATTGTGTATTGTCCGAGTCAGGGTCGTTTTTATTTTACTGTAACTTTGGAAATTGTGTTACCAATGCTTACTGTTTATTTGATATCAATTTGTAATACAATTAATAAAAACAACAAGGTTTGGGTTCGTTCTTCAGATGACTGTGACGTTAACTTGTAAGCTCAATAATGAACTCCAGCTCAACCAACCATATTGTAATATCTAAGTAATCATCTTGAAATATGACATTAATAATTGTAATATACACACATCTTATTGTGAGGTTGATTTCACATACACTACTTCGACGTTAGCTAAATAGAAAATAGCATGGATAATTTACAAAGGCTTTAAAAACACAGCAGGAGCCCAAGACAATTATAAAACTTGTCATTATTTCAGTACAGTTCAATTGGTTTTATTTTTCATAAACGGTTATCAACAGTTAGTGCCAAAGCAGTAGGCTATAATATATGAATATACTTGTTTAGCTAGCATAAACTCAACAAAGCTAGCGTTAGCTGGCTGACTGACGTTATTTCGCCGCTAAACTGCACAATATAAAACGGTGGTCTTCAAAGCGGATTTAATCCTCAATCACAATAATAATATTCAAAGTAATACTGGGCAAGTAATGGGCAAAACTTACCGTTGATTGACGCGCCATGTCAGCGGACTGGTAGCGACACGAACCGTTAGCGAACAGTTAGCCCTGCAGTCATCCGGTTCGACCTGACTGTGACTGTGACTGTGACTGACCCAAGCCCAAGCCTCGTTGTTCTGATAGCTCCGCCCCTTCACTCCAACCCCCCTCCCTCCCCCACATCTACAGGTGAAAATTACTTTTGCGACTTTTTTTATCGCAAGAAGTGTAGCAAAAGTCAAGACCGCAGATTCGTCGATTTATAGAGCAGATTCGTCAAGTTGTAATGACTGATTTGAGAGGTTGTAATAAATAAAGTTGCAGTTGTAATGGAAAATATATTTAAAAAATATGTATTTTTCTGCAAGTGAACATTTCATCTCTAAATTCATTTTTTTCAACAAGCTTTTTTCTTCTGTGACTTCAAATTTGGTTCACAGTTACGTGGATATTTTATACAAGTGTACATTTGGTTCACAGTTACGTGGATATTTTATACAAGTGTAAATGTAAGCACACAAACTCAGATTTTTTTTCTGCAAGTGCTCACATCAGGTTTTACACACTCTCACATTTTGCACCATATCTACCTTCATAGTTGACTCACAACCGCAGGGTCCCTGGTTCAGCGACTCGTCAATATGTCTTTTTTTTTTTTAAATAAAAGCTCCAGCTAAATTAGATAATGCAGTTAATAAATGTTGATTGGAGATTGCTCCAGGGACAGGCATGTGACAGTCGGTCCGTTGTTCTATATGTCTGTCGGTCTCAAATCTAAAGGGTGCGATAACGATTTTTATCCAATATGCATAAACAGCGGACACTGTTTACTGTATACGCAGCCCTCACAAACCAAACATGGCCAGATAGCTTATCCAACAGTTAGAACCTACATACAACCTTTATAGTAAGAAAAAAGTGTGATTATTTTCTGATATTTTACAAATATGATATTATGAATACTGTGGGCCTACATACTTTAGTGTGATTATAAGTGCATGTGAGTGAATATTGTCATGCAAATTCGTTTTTATATGTCCTATTCATTGTCTCAATGCGCTCATACATCTTAAGAAAGTTATAATATTTTAAGAATGTTTTTAGAGAACGTTATCCTACCTTTCAGAAGAACATTCTGGGAACCAAACTAAAACTTCCAGCTGAAAACGTTTTAAGAATAGTAGGGCATAATGTTCTAACAATGTTATCAAAAACGTCTTAAGAAGGTTATCAAAAACATCTTAAGAAGGTTATCAAAAATACTTAAGAAGGTTATCACCAAACATTTCAAGAAAGTTTTTTAAAGAACGTTATACCTACCTTGCAGAAGAACATTCTGGAAACCAAAATAAAACGTCCTGCTGAAAACATTCCTAGAACAATGAATGGTAACATTCTCAGATTTCTTTGATAACCAAAAATGTCTAGCTGGGAACTCACACATTCCACCGCAAAAATGCAAAAGAAGAATTGGGAGGGATGAAACCCTCTTTAATGGTCACACATGCAGAGCACACAGCACACACAGTGGCCGTTTCTCAATCGAGAGTACACATGCTGCAGAGCAACTATTTCAAGTATACTACGTCATAGAGTGGTGCAGAATGCTGGGCATTTAACATGCATTTAAACAGTCCTTCGGCGCCACTCGATGACGTAGTATACTTGAAATAGTTGCTCTGCAGCATGTGTACTCGCGATTGAGAAACGGCCAGTGAAATTTGTTCTCTGCTTTTAACCCATCCTAGTACCAGGAGTCTAGTACTAGGAGCAGTGGGCAGCTATTGTACAGCGCCCGGGGAGCAATGGGAATGAGGGGGGAAGGGGGATGTCCGGTGCCTTGCTCAAGGGCACCACGGCAGGGCAGGAGGTGAACTGGGACCTCTCCAAGTAGAAGTCCACACTCCATATTTAGGGCTGGTCGGGGACTTGAACCGGCGACCCAGTCCAAGCCCCTACTGACTGAGCCACTGCTGGACAGGAACAGGAACGTGTTATAAAAAAGGAACGTTTTATAAAAAAAGAATAACCTGCTGAAAACATTTTCTCAATGTTGCTTTGAAAATGTTCTTAATTTGTTATCATGTAACATTGAGGGAACGTTTTATAAAGAACATCTTTAATGTGTTACTCAACAACGTCCACAACATATCCTTAGAATGTTGCAGGCAAAACCGTTCCACCTTTGTTAACATATCACATTAAAGGAACGTTTTATAAAAAAACTTTCTGTCATCTCAGGCCTCAATAACATCCTCAAAACATCCTCTGAATGTTGCAGTTAAAATGTTATGTCTTAGTTAACCTTAAACCTTATAGTGTGGCGAAGTCACGCCCATCTACTTCCGGTCCATGGGACCTTATTTCGGAAAAATAATGTATTGAAGTCAATGGAGAGAGAAAACGTATCTTTCGATCCCGTTTGAATTGTGCCATGAATTACACATATGATTTTGTCGTAAAACTGTTGAAATATAAGACTATGAAAAATATGCAACTAGAAAGACTACAAATTCCAGAGTCGCGTAAGTGATGTCACAATTGTTTTCCTCCACTAAGAGATAGCTAAGATCAGCGCCATATAGATATAATCTATCTATCTATATGGCGTTGACTAAGATAAGATAACTTTAACAAGATGCCTGTGTGCTTAGTACCAGGTTGTTATCATACCAGCAATGGGTCTTGCTCGTTCTTTCGCTTCCCGTCTGATGAAAGGACCAGGAGTGGCTGGATCAAGTTAGCTACCTAGCTAGTAGCTAGCACATTAGTTAGCATTACAGCCTTGTCATTTTTATTAGCCTTAACATGAAGTAACATTAAGTAACCCAAAATGTTAAACAGTAAGAGTAGTAGTCATATATATAAATATAAATGCAACACTTTTGTTTTTGCTCCCATTTTTCATGAGATGAACTCAAAGATCTAAAACATTTTCTATATACACAAAATAACGATTACTCTCAAATATTGTTCACAAATCTAACAAAAATCTGTAATAGTGAGCACTTCTCCTTTGCCGAGATAATCCATCCCACCTCACAGGTGTGGCATATCAAGATGCTGATTAAACAGCATGATTATTGCACAGGTGTGCCTTAAGCTGGCCACAATAAAAGGCCACTCTGAAACGTGCAGTTTTGCTTTATTGGGGGGGTCTGGGGGGGTCCGAAAACCAGTCAGTATCTGGTGTGACCACCATTTGCCTCACGAAGTGCAACACATCTCCTTCGCATAGAGTTGATCAGGTTGTTGATTGTGGCCTGTGGAATGTTGGTCCACTCCTCTTCAATGGCTGTGCGAAGTTGCTGGATATTGGCAGGAACTGGAACACGCTGTCGTATATGCCGATCCAGAGCATCCCAAACATGCTCAATGGGTGACATGTCTGGTGAGTATGCTGACCATGCAAGAACTGGGATGTTTTCAGCCTCCAGGAATTGTGTTCATATCCTTGCAACATGGGGCCGTGCATTATCATGCTGCAACATGAGGTGATGGTCGTGGATGAATGGCACAACAATGGGCCTCAGGATCTCGTCACGGTATCTCTGTGCATTCACAATGCCATCAATAAAATGCACCTGTGTTCGTCGTCCATAACATACGCCTGCCCATACCATAACCCCACCACCACCATGGGCCACTCGATTCACAACATTGACATCAGAAAACCGCTCACCCACACAACGCCACACACGCTGTCTGCCATCTGCCCTGAACAGTGAAAACCGGGATTCATCCGTGAAGAGAACACCTCTCCAACGTGCCAGACGCCATCGAATGTGAGCATTTGCCCACTCAAGTCGGTTACGACGACGAAGTCAGGTCGAGACCCCGATGAGGACGACGAGCATGCAGATGAGCTTCCCTGAGACGGATTCTGACAGTTTGTGCAGAAATTCTTTGGTTATGCAAACCGATTGTTGCCTTTTATTGTGGCCAGCCTAAGGCACACCTGTGCAATAATCATGCTGTCTAATCAGCATCTTGATATGCCACACCTGTGAGGTGGGATGGATTATCTCGGCAAAGGAGAAGTGCTCACTATCACAGATTTTTTCAGATTTGTGAACAATATTTGAGAGAAATGGTTATTTTGTGTATATAGAAAATGGTTTAGATCTTTGAGTTCATCTCATGAAAAATGGGAGCAAAAACAAAAGTGTTGCATTTATATTTTTGTTCAGTGTAATACAGAAAGGGAATTTCTGAATGCATGTGAGGATCATGAAATATACGGCTTTTTTATTGTTGTGTTGGTGATGCATCTTATGATTGCTGTTGACAGTGTTATTAGGTAATAGTGTACTGAGTGACAAAGTGTTGGTACATCAGTGAATTTGAGATGTTGTATGTGTTTATGATTACCTGTGATGAGCTGTGTTGGTAAAAACGCAAAAGGCTGCAGAGAAATGTGTTACTATTTAAATCTGTGTGATCGCCACACATAGCAGGACTTCATAAGAAATCGACGGACAGTGAGCCATGAAAAAAGACAAAGTAGGTGTGTGTGTGTGTGTGTGTGTGTGTGTGCGTGCGTGCGTGCGTGTGTGTGTGTGTGTGTGTGTGTGTGTGTGTATCTGTGTGAGAGAGAGAGAAAGTTAAGTAGAGGAAGAGATAGTGTTGCTGACAGCCTGTCACATTGCAAACAATGTACACGCACACACTCACAGGCACACATTAAAGTGCACCTATCATGCTATTTTAAAGGCATATATTATGGGTCTCAGATATATAAAAATATATAAACACATGTCTATGATGTGTTTTGCTCAAAATACAAACAGATAATGCATTTTAGACATCCCTTATATCCCTCTATTCCAGCCCTGTTAGAGAAACGCGGATTTTGGGTCCTTAGCTTGAAAACAAAAAATAAGAGGAGGCGGAGCTAATGCCTGATCAGAACTCGACCGGAGATAAAGTTAATTTCTGCTGTGATAAAACGCCCTCCTGTTCTAAACCACATCAAGGATTATTTCTGAAACAGTATGGAGCTCAAATGCTTTTTCTCTTGCGGGTTTATCACAAGGTGAGTTCCTTTTTTTATTTCCTGCTTTTTAAACACATGTGCTCTACAGCACAGGTCAATCAATCAATCAATGTTTATTTATATAGCCCAATATCACAAATGTTATATTTGTCTCAGTGGTCTTCACAGTGTGTACAGAATATCAGTATGACAATACGACACCCTCTGTCCTTAGACCCTCACATCGTACAAGGAAAAACTTCCAAAGAAAACCCAGTTTAAAGGGAAAAATGGGAGAAACCTCAGGGAGAGCAACAGAGGAGGGATCCCTCTCCCAGGACGGACAGACGTGCAATAGATGCCGTGTGTAAATTGAAAAGATAATACATTTGCAACATAGGTAGTCCAAATGTTTGGAAATGCATGTGTGTATAATAGGAAGATGAATCCACGAGGATATCCATCCAGGACCTATGATCCAGGACCACAGCCACGACTCAAGATCCAGCGCTCGCGATCCAGGACACAGGACCGCAGGATCATCCATGACTCCGGATCCCAGCGTATATAGACACCAAATAGAAAGACATTTGGGGAAGCTGGGTTAATCGGAACATGAGTGTACACGGGTATAGACAGAGAGAAGGAAGAAGTAAGATGTCCCCCGACAAACTAAGCCTATATCAGCAAAACTAGGGGCTGAATCTAATCAGCCCTAACTATAAGCTTTATCAAAAAGGAAGGTCTTAAGCGCACTCTTAAAAACGGATAGGGTGTCTGCCGCCCGAACACAAACTGGAAGCTGATTCCACAAATGTGGAGCTTGATAAGAAAAGGCTCTGGCTCCCATTGTACTTTTAGAGATTCTAGGAACAACCAACAACCCTGCATTCTTGGAACACAATGCCCTAGTAGGACAGTAGGGTATAATGAGTTCTTTAAGGTAAGATGGCGCCTGCCCATTAAGGGCTTTGTAGGCGAGAAGAAGAATTTTAAATTCTATCCTGTGTTCTATAGGGAGCCAGTGTAAGGCAGCCAGAACAGGAGTAATGTGGTCCCTTTTCCTAACTCTGGTTAGTACACGAGCCGCAGCATTTTGAATCAGCTGAAGCGACTTGATTGACTTCTTGGTACTCCCTGATAATAAAGAGTTACAATAATCCAGCCTAGAAGTAACAAATGCATGGACTAGTTTCTCTGCATCGTTTTGAGGCAAGATATGCCTGATCTTTGCAATGTTACGTAGATGGAAGTAGGCGGTCCTTGAAATTGATTTTATGTGGGCGTTAAAGGATAAATCCTGATCAAATATAACACCAAGATTCCTTACAGTCTCACTGGAGGCCAAATTAATGCCATCCATAGTTAGTATGTCTTTAGATAATTTGTTTCGTAGATTCTTCGGGCCAAGTACAATAACTTCAGTTTTGGTCGTGTTTAACATCAAAAAGTTTAAGGTCATCCACGTTTTTAAGTCCTTAAGGCAGTCTTGAATTTTATTTAGATGATTAATTTCATCAGGCTTGATTGATAAATATAGTTGAGTATCATCCGCATAACAATGAAAGTTTACAGAATGATTCCTTATAATATTGCCTAACGGAAGCATATATAATGTGAACAAAATAGGTCCGAGCACTGAGCCCTGTGGCACTCCATAGCTAACTTTGGTTTGCGTGGAAGATTCATCGTTAACACGTACAAACTGAGAGCGTTCAGATAGATAGGACCTAAACCAGCCTAAAGCAGTTCCCTGTATGCCAACTAAGTGCTCTAGTCTTTGCAATAGGATATCATGGTCGATAGTATCAAATGCAGCACTGAGATCGAGCAAAACAAGAATAGAGACAAGTCCCTTGTCTGAGGCTATTAGAATATCATTTGTGACTTTAACCAGAGCTGTCTCTGTGCTATGATGTGTTCTAAAGCCAGACTGAAAATCTTCAAATAAATCATTGTTTTTTAAGTAATCACACAACTGTTTTGCGACCGCTTTCTCAAGAATTTTTGAGAGGAACGGAAGATTAGAAATAGGTCTATAGTTGGCTAAAACCTCTGGATCGAGGTAGTGCTTTTTAAGAAGCGGTTTTATCACTGCTACTTTGAATGATTGTGGAACATAGCCTGATAATAAAGACATATTCATAATATTTAATAAAGAAGTGCTAATTAATGGAAAAACTTCCTTCAACAGCTTAGTTGGAATTGGGTCTAACATGCACGTTGATGGTTTAGAAGAGAGAATCATTGAATGTAATTGTTCAAGGTTAATGGCTGAAAAGCATTCTAGTTTACTATCTAGTGTAATATTAGAACTTACGATTCCGGGAGCTGTTGATAACACTATACTGGTCGAAGGCAAGAGGTCATTAATTTTGTTTCTAAGAGTAACAATTTTATCGTTAAAAAAGCACATAAAATCATTACTACTGAGTGCTATGGGAATAGAAGGCTCAGTCGAGCTGTGGCTCTCTGTCAGCCTGGCTACAGTGCTGAAAAGAAATCTTGCATTATTCTTATTCTCATCTATTAATGAAGAGTAGTAGGCTGCTCTCGCTTTACGCAGTGCTTTCTTATATTCATTGAGAGTAATATGCCAAATTAAACGAGATTCTTCAAGTTTAGTGGAACGCCATATCCTTTCAAGTTGTCTAGACTTTTGCTTTATTTTGCGGGTTTCGGCATTATGCCATGGAGCTAATCTATGTTGTTTTATTTTCTTCTTTTTCAAAGGAGCAACAGAGTCTAATTTTATTCGCAGCGCATCTATAGCACTATCATCAACATGATCAATTTGGGGTGGTGTACATTTTGTATAAGTTTCCTCCCCTACATGCAGACATGCTATCGAGTTAAGTATTGGTGGAATCTCTTCCTTAAATGTGGCTATAGCACTAACAGATAGGTTTCTGCTGCAAGAGCTTTTGACTAATGCTTTGTAGTCTAGTAACAGTACTTCAAAAGTTACTAAGAAATGGTCGGATAAAGCAGGATTATGCGGTTCGACTAATAGTTGCTCAATTTCAATACCATAAGTCAGAACAAGGTCGAGAGTGTGATTATAACAGTGGGTTGGTTTATTTACACTCTGACAGAAACCAACAGACTCTAATATAGAGTTAAATGCAACAGTAAGGCTATTTTTATCATCGTCAACATGAATATTAAAGTCACCTACGATAATTACTTTATCTGTTTTAAGTACCAAAGTTGATAAAAACTCAGAGAATTCTGATAAGAATTCTGAATAAGGACCTGGTGCACGATACACTGTAACAAATAAGATTGGCTGCAAAGTTTTCCAGGTCGGATGCGTAAGACTAAAAACGAGGCTTTCAAAAGAGGTATAATTACATTTTGGTTTAGTATTGATAAGTAAACTTGAGTCAAAGATTGCTGCAACTCCACCTCCTCGGCCCGTGCCTCGAGCAATATGAGTGTTGACATGGCTGGGTGGAGTGGCCTCATTTATGCTGACATATTCTTCATGTCTCAACCAAGTTTCAGTGAGACAGCATATATCAATATTATAATCTGATATTAAATCATTTACCAATATTGCTTTAGATGCTAGAGATCTTATGTTTAAGAGACCACATTTAATCTTCCTGTTTTGTTGCACTGTAGTAGTTGTTACATTTACTTTTATTAGGTTATTATGTATGACACCTCTATTAGGTTTTACCTTAAATTGTCCTTGGGCAGACACACACACCGCTAATATTGGGTATTTTATTGGGTTCGGGATTCCTATGGGTGACTGCCTAGGAGAGAGCGCAGAGAAGCGTGTAAGACTGCGACTCTGCCTCCTGGTCTCAACTCCAGTTTGTCATGGTTTACGTCCACAAAGCCCTGAAATGTTTGCCGAAATGAGATCTGCACCTTTCAAAGTAGGGTGAATGCCGTCTCTCTTAATCAGACCAGGTTCTCCCCAGAAGGCTGTCCAATTATTTACGAAGCCCACATTGTTTGCTGGGCACCACCAAGACAACCAGCGCTGAAATGATGACATGCGGCTATACATGTCATCATTGATCAGATTGGGGAGGGGACCAGAGAAGATTACGGTGTCCGACATTGTTTTAGCATAACTACACACCGACTCCACATTAAGTTTGGTGCATTCTGATTGGCGTAAACGAACATCATTACCACCGACGTGAATAACAATCCTACTGTATTTACGTTTAGCTTTAGCCAGCAGTTTAAGATGCGCCTCAACGTCGCCCGCTCTGGCCCCCGGAATGCATGTGACTGTGGAGGTTTCGGTCTCTAAATTCACGTGTCTCATAATAGAGCTACCAATAACCAGAGTTGGCTTCTCAGCGGGTTAGCTCTGAGTGTTAGCGAGGCTTGCTGATGTAAACAAAGACGAGATTACATCCAAAGCACGTCAGGCATTGTTTCTGATAGCAATTTTCTGTGGGTCCACCATCCGAAATTACGTCATATCGGCAGCAAATCTGTATCCGCTCGTTGAACCCCCATTTTTTAAAGATTGGTTACGGAGGAAAAGCGAAAGGGTTTTATCTTCTGAAGCTGCGTGAGTTCCACGACACACCGGGGACACATATGTACGTATAAAAGACATACAAAAGTGCATTTTGCATGATACAGATGTAGCACCTAATTTCAGACTCCAGCCTACAGCTTCCTGCCTAGGACCTGCCCAGCGCCATATAGACTGAGAGTTACGTCATCTCCGTTCACTCCAATGGACCACTTTTTTACAGCAATGGCGGATCGTGGAGCCTCTCAATTGTTCCCCGGAAGTTAGCGCCAAGGCTAGCAGAGCTGTAGAGTTGCAGCATAATAGACCGTTCGTGACGGACTTTTAAAGGTAAGACGAAGTTTAAAGATTTATATTACGGATATTATCAGTACATCTGATTCAAATTAACATGTGTATTAAAGGATGTCAGTGGATTATCCCTAAATTAGTAGATTTAGGGAACGTTTACAGATAACAGATTAAGCTAGGACACCGAGTCAAGTTAGCAACACACGTTGAACAGCCTTTTAATTGTAAATTCCGTTCTCTTAATGTCATTTCGTCCAACGTTGTTGAATTAGAGAAGAGGGGCTTCCAAACGGGATTGTATGCGGGGGTGGAGGGAGTTAAATATTAGATAAATATAACTTTGGTGCGTGTAAGAGTGAGTGTTTTTAGCAGAGCCATATTGTGTCCTTGTGATTATGTTGATTATTACCTGTCTGTATAATGTTGCAGCTCAGCTGATTTTGGATTGATGGCAAAGGGAGAGGGACTTAAGTGAGAGTGAAAACGCAAGGTAAGTTTAATACTACTGTTTTATATAAGTAAACACCTTATCTCCCCAAGGCACTTTCCCATCCAATAGGTGTGCTATATAGGTGTGAACCAGAGGGGGGTTCAATGGAGCCTGAATACCTGCACTGAGACCCTCACCCTGCACCCGAGTCTCAACTCTGTGTTTTTCAAGCCTTTCCCTGTTTTTTTGTATAAAATAAAACATTAAGCTTTCCCAATGGTGTGGTTTTTGTTTTGTGAAAAAGTGCAAATGCATTGTTTGTATATAATTACATCACATATTTTGTTGCTGTTGGTCGTGAAATTGCTCCTGCTGACTTGAGCCAGCCATTTTTTCCTCCACTCCGTGTCAGTGGGGAAGCCGTACATTCGTACTCCTTTCTCAGAGCGATTTGAGCATCCCCAGGCAGCACAGCAAACCATGGTGGCGACTAGGAGGCAGCACAGCAAACCATGGTGGCGACTAGGAGGCAGCACAGCAAACCATGGTGGCGACAGGAGGCAGCACAGCAAACCAGGACAACACGGAGGAAAAGGCACCAACAAACTGCATGATATGCTATTCAATGTTTATTGAATTCCATGTATTTGCAATGGATGTTCCTAAAACAACACATTTAACATCATCATCATCATGCTGCTGCTGCTAGTCCTTTGATAGTCACCCGTCGGTCTCCTGTCCTTTCTGAAAGCCATAAAGATGACATTAGTCATTTAGATAACTTGTGTCTTCAATTACCATGGGATTACTGAAACTACCATGAATTTAAGAAAATGGTAGAAATTAATCTAATCTGAATTTTAAAGCATTACTTTAGATCCCCTCCCTCTAAATATATCAATAAACATTATAAAGTGATGCTCCTGACTACCATCCAAGTTTAAGAAGATAATATTGGTTTTAAAGAATTCAAAGCTATACATAAACAGCAACAGGCTCTTTAACCAAGGCACTGTTAGCCTAACATGTAAACTAGTTGTTCACAATAATCCTAATATTATCACTTAATATTAGCAAATTCTATTTTATTTTTTAAAACATATTGATGTAAATACATACACAAATCGATTTTTTGTATAAATATTGCAAATCAAAACCTTTATTCACTAATAATTACCAAAAATCGTAGTTCTATCTCCTGTTTTCAATGCATTCACATTGCCCGCCATGAACTTCCGGGGAACGATCCTCATCTACATGAACCACGTGACGATAACCGTTTTTGGAGTTCCGTTGTCGTAACTCTTCTATCTATAGGCGCATTCACAGCGCAGTACTTTTCCCACAAAGGTTCATCAGAACTTAGTTCATGAGAACTCTTTAGTTCTCATGAACTAAGTACAGATCGCGTTCACACCGGAATAAGTCCCTGGGGGTGGATTAGGCAAATGAAGCCGCTGACATCACTTCTTCTTCTGCTTTGGGTTTACTGGCAGACCGCAAACCACTTCACGGCATATACTGCCGCCCAAAATCCCCGGCCGGAAGTCCCCGGAGTTGGGGACTGGCTTCAGTAGAAGCTGCTGGGACTCCCAGCAGCTTCTACTGAAGCCTTCCGAGTAAATCGCCAGAACGCCGACACCTCCTCATCTCCACCGCTCCCATGTTTTATTTTGTGTTGCCATAAGTTAGTCTCTCTGCGTTTCCGCGCTGGGCTAATGCTAATGCTAATGCGAGGATAATAAAATGGCGGCTTCACAAAACTTTTTTGGAGTTTTACGGGCCGTGGTTTGCAATCCGCCCAGCCAATCAGACATAGGAACCTTTTTCTCCCACGAAAGTCCCTGCTCTCTAAAAAGGGGGTGAAAAGGTTCTCATGAACTAATTTTAGTTCCGGCTCTTTTTGGTGTGAACGCAACATTTCGGAACTATATCAGAACTAAAGTGGGAAAAGTACTGCGGTGTGAACGCACCTGATATGGCGCTGGACCTGCCTAAGACCAGTATCGAGGAATGTTAAGCCCTCCCACTATTTTCCAAGAGGGCGTTGCCAGATTTTCAATTTCAGGTTTTAACCAGGAGATGGCGCTTCATTCACAAATACAGAAAGACAAGTTTCATGGACTTGCAGTTGTGTTTTGAAGAGCATTTGAACACATCAATATTTTAGATCTAATCTTGTAATTCAATAATATATAGTCTTTATATATTAAATAATCATAATAATAATGTAAATGTTTACATTACACGTCGCTATTTGTTATGCTCATACTTTTACCTTTACAATCGTTTGCTTTAATATGCAGTATATTTTTTGTATATTTTTGTGTTTGCTTCCTCCTGCTCCCGTTCGGACACATACTGTATGATTTATTATTATTATTATTAATATGAAGATATTATTAAGATAAGATAAGATGTTACTTTATTGATTGAACATTTTAGTTTAGAATGTGCTGTCCCACTGTAATTCAGAAGGCTCACAGGTCACATTCCGACCATTTTTAAAACAATAGGTGCTTTCACACCGTCTACTGTTTGATTTGTATAGAGCAGGGGTCTCCAACCTTTCTTCATCTGAGAGCTACTTTGAACAAATTAAAGTGGCCAAGAGCTACTTTCATCCCATCACTTACATTTATTCACATAGCACTCATCAGTTGAATTAAGCTATACTTTTGTACACGTACGAAATTGCAATACCTAAAGTTTATCACAAATCTTAACTTGACTTCAAGGTCCAAGAAAACGAAAATGTCTCACATATTATTATGGCCCACATAGTAGGCCTAAGTAAGTCACTGAAAATTCACATAAATGTCCTTAATCACCAGCTGACAAGCATCTTATGCACTTATGGTCAAATAAGTGCATTCACTCTTTTTTACAGTTAGTGAGATGAATGGCACTGCATGGAGTCCACCATAGAGGTGTATGCTGGAGTGTACCCACTTAGGTTCACTCTAATAGAGTCATTGAAATGTTGATCAGTCAGTCTTGTTCTGTATTTAGATTTCATGACATTCATGTCAGAAAAAGCAACTTCACAAAGGTCTGTAGAACAGAACCAAATAAAGCAGTATGTTCAGTGCTGCTTGGTGAATGTTCTTATAGTTTTCTGGGTCTACAAGGCTCCAGAAATGTTGTGAGTTTTGCTGAGACTTTATAACCTCCATCTCCATCTCCACAGGATTGACACTGAACAGTTCAGCCATCTTTTTCTTCTTCTTCTTCGTCTTGACATGAAATTATAAACCATAATAAATCAACTGTATAGGTCTAACCTCCCTATATCTGTGTGTGAAATTGTTCCATCCTCAAAAACAAAAGACTAATACTGCAGTCTAGCTGCAGCTTCTAGAAACGGTCTTCTGTTAAAAAAAAGGATACTGAATGTCCTGAATGTGGCATCACACATGACTTGAGTCTGAACACAGCAGACAACAGCATTATAAAAACAAAAATACTGCATGTGGGTGCACACTCACATTCTCTGTCTTACTGTTACATTAATCCCATGAATGTATGAGATTAAGTTAGCTTCATCATATCTCAATCAGTGATTTAGTGAATAATAACATTTCTATTATTTCTATTACACAGTTTATTGCTCTTATACCTTGATATTTGCCAACTACGATGCTCAACAGCTCGATTAACGGAACTTTGACGCTGGTATCAGTTTTGTTTACCACCAATCACGGGACTATTGTGTATAGAAAGTATTGAGTTATATGTATCGCGCTACCTAACATCCATGAAGGCAACATGACAGAGGGAGGCCTGTCATTCAGGAAGCCAAACGACTCTTTGCTAAGCCCCGCCCCCTCAAGCAACATCAGGGTCAAAAGTCTGAAAGCGAAAAAAAGATCTGAATACGGAAAAAAAAGATCTGAATGTGAAAAATGATCTGAAGGTGAAAAGCAATGTGAAACCTGAAAAAACAATATTTGAAACTGAAAAAATAATTGTTTTGAATCTGAAAACGAAAAATCTGCAACTGAAAAAAATAAGGATTCAAATATCAAAATATGTATAAAAGTGAAATCTGAAAATAATTATTTTATTCAAAAAAATTGCTAAACTGGATCAAAAATAATATTCAACCTGAAAAATTATTTCAAATACTTATTTTTTATTTTGAATACATCATTGTATTTTTCAAAGTTGAGGATAAAAACTTGAACTTTCACATAAATTGTATTTTTTTGAATGATCAAAATGTATGACCCTGAAATAGCTCCATACAACACCGGCTTAACATGTGGCTGCTAACGTTAGCTTACAGCTTATTGCAGTGCTGCCCCCCCACCCTCTCGTCTCCAAAACGGGAGAATTACACATAAACATGCAGCGGGGTGTCACAGTGTTATCGCCAAGTTTAATGTAAAGTTTCACAGCTTTCTTAAAGCGGAATCTAGTTTGTTAATGTTCAGTAGCCAACAGCCAGCATAGCATAAACAGCTAACTGCTAATGTTCGGATAACTTGCTAGTTAGCTCTGCTCTATATATTACACGCTAACATGACTAGCTAATGTCACACTGTGTGAACTAAAATACTTTTTGTATTACTACATCATACATGCTTGGTCCAAATCACTGCTAAAATTAATTATTTTTGAAAATGTATAGTAAAGAAACACTCAGCCATGCATAAAATAACATAGCAAAAGAATACAGGTAATGTTTGACCCATGTTGTGCCTTAGAAGTGTAGTGATACACACATGATTTTTATTCAAAAAGTAAGAAAGGGAAAAATAAAAATTAGAATTGGTGTTGATCCAAAACAGGTTAATTGAGGAATACCTGGAATCCTGAATGGTTAAAGTAATTTATTGCAAAGATATCAGTGTTTCCCACAGAATTTGATTCTATTTGTGGGGGCACAGCACAAAAAAAGAAAAGCCAAAGGCCCGTTAACCTATTCGGGTGGTCCACGCATCCACCCCCCCTCAAATAAGATAATACATGCGAGTTCATGGCTACTGTAGACAACGTTCTTGTTGCTCTGTGTTGCGTTGTTAATGAGTGAAACACACCGGAGTTGAGGATCTGTGGGGTTTATTCTCCCAAAAATATAATTTACACTTTAGGCATTTAGCAGACGCCTTATTCCAAAGCGACTTACAATGACCAATTACAGGGACATTCTCCCTGGAGTAACCAAGGGCTAAGTTACTCAAGAGCAAGTGGTATTCCAGGCAGGATTTGAACTCCAAACCTTCTGATCATCAGCCCACCTCACTCACATTAGACCACCACAAACAAAAAAAGAATAAAAGAAAAAAGAAAATAATAATAATAATTTTTTTTTTTATGAGATCCATTTGTGGTGGAAACACTGGATATTTACAATTAAAACTAATTCGGGTCACTTTTGACACATGTTGGTTGTATGTTGTGTAACAAAGGGTTAACATGACAGCTGTGATGTTCACTCTTTTGACCAGTGGACAGTGAGGACTATGGAAGAGAAGATGTGATGGCTTTGTGTGGAAAGCTGCTGATGCCAGCCTGTGTCCCTCTCATCAGTCTCTCCAAGCAGCACCCAGCTATTCTTCCATCATGCTGATGAAAAGATTTTGATATGTGAGTAATAACTAACTTGTGTCTAACATAATATTGAATGTGGTTTAGTAAAGTATTTAAAAATACCCCACATTGTACATGTACAGGACAATCAGACCTTGTTCAACAAAGATCATCAGACAATTGTTTTGTCTTTGAGGTATAGCTGCAGCAGAGAGTCTGAGTTTTTATTTTATTTAGTGTTGTTTAATCAATCAATATTTACTGGTCTTGAATTTCCTCACTGGATTACAAAATGCTCGAATCTTATTGTACAGGGACATTATGCAGATTTCATTACCTGAAGATGAAAATATAGATTCAGCGATATGTACCATTTGAAGGAAATAGACTGTTAGCGGTATTGACCGAAGCTCCGCAGCTGTAGCTAGGCGCTGCTAATGAAAACTCAAGTGCTCAATTGGTTGGTTTTTCTTTTTTATTAAGAATTGACTAAGCATATCTTCCTCTTCGAAATCCCAGTTGTACTTCGCTAACACGCAGTGCCTGGGAGGGTGCTTTTGATTGTTCCCACAATAATGCGTGCGCTTGTGCTTCAAAGATCCATCATACAAGATTTAGGGGATCTATTGGCAGCTGCTGATAATAACATCCATCATTATGGTTTACTAATAGTTATCACTTTACTTCCTCCTCCAGCACCTGGACACAGCAGGAACCTACGCCAGGATCCTGTTTGTGGACTTCAGCTCTGCCTTCAACACAATCCATCAGGACCAAAACCTCTCCACCAGGACCAACACCTCTCTCTATCAGGACCAACACCTCTCTCCATCAGGACCAACACCTCTCTCCATCAGGACCAGAACCTCTCTCCATCAGGACCAGAACCTCTCTCAATCAGGACCAACTCCTTTCTCCATCAGGACCAAAACCTCTCTCCATCAGGACCAAAACCTCTCTCCATCAGGACCAAAACCTCTCTCCATCAGGACCAAAACCTCTCTCCATCAGGACCAAAACCTCTCTCCATCAGGACCAACTTCTCTCTCCATCAGGACCAACTTCTCTCTCCGTCAGGACCAAAACCTCTCTCCATCAGGACCAAAACCTCTCTCCATCAGGACCAGAACTTCTCTCCATCAGGACCAACTTCTCTCTCCATCAGGACCAGAACCTCTCTCCATCAGGACCAAAACCTCTCTCCATCAGGACCAAAACCTCTCTCCATCAGGACCAAAACCTCTCTCCATCAGGACCAAAACCTCTCTCCACCTAAACAAGGCCCGCCCCCCCCCCCCCCCCCCCCACTGACACTTTACCTCAGCCACAACGCAGACTCTATGCATTACATAATGGAGATCACAGGATGCTAAATAATGCAATGTTTAAATATTGCTTACTGCACATATGTTATATTCTATAATTTATTGCATTCTATTTCAATGTAAATGACTGCTTTATTTTATTTCTATCTTACTACATTTTTATTACAGTGTTCTTAATATAGTTCGCTATCTGTGTACTTTTTTTTATTTTTTATTTGTATGTACGACACCTAGTGAAATTTTTCGTACGTGTGAACCTACCTGGCAATAAACCCGTTTCTGATTCTGATCTTTTTGTCCTCTAGGTTGAACTGCCATGTCTACAGTAGCGCAGAATGGACAGAGGAAACATGATTGGGCCT
Source organism: Pseudochaenichthys georgianus (assembly GCF_902827115.2). NCBI lineage: Eukaryota > Metazoa > Chordata > Actinopteri > Perciformes > Channichthyidae > Pseudochaenichthys > Pseudochaenichthys georgianus. The sequence goes on along the minus strand of NC_047519.1, from coordinate 1,377,503 downwards.
CAAGTTTTTTGCAACCAATATTCATTCTCCTACAAACTTGGGATAGGAGGGTGAGTGAATAAGTTATCCATTGGTTGGAACCTACAATGTTAGACGTACTAAATCCTGCACACTGCTCCTTCAAATTGACAATGTGAACATATGTCGCCATTTTGCAATTTCTGTTATTTTCAGTTGAGAATGTTTCAAAGTAATCTTAAAAAATTCAACTTACTTTTTGTTTCTACTGTTTATAAGTATGATGTTTAAATATTAAATGCTGTATTCATTAGTTGTACTATAATTCTACAAGTTTTCAGAGTAATTGTTTCCGACAGAACATTTTGTGATGTCATTTTGTTTCATTTCATTTCATTTCAAACCTTTATTTAACCAGATTGGTCCCATTGAGATAATAGATCTCTTTTTCAAGGGTTGAACCTGTTTGATTGGAAAATGTTAGAAAAAAGCTGTAAAATAACAGTATTCTCCTGTTAGAACTTTAGGTTCTGTATTTAGTTTAGAGTTTGATCATACAAATCTCATCAGAACTTTATTTAAGGTATTTGAATGTAACATTTTAAGACAATGGATTTTGAAAAGAGAGGAAAGTTTCCTCTAAAATCTTTAAGGACAATTTATGTATACTAATTGCTTTTGCACTTTATTTCAGTTAAAGTATTTTTACTTTAATTTTATGGTTTTTGTTTTGACCGTTTTTTTATGGGTCTTTTGCCCATAGAAGTTTTAGTGCTGTACTTTTATTAAAGGTTATTGACTGTAAAAAGAGAGGATACATCTGTAAAATTACAGTGTTTTCCTGTAAAATCTTTAAGGACAATTCCCGTAAATTAATGGCTTATTCACTTTATTTCAGTTAAAGTATTTTACTTTAATTTAAGGGTTTTTGTTTGGTAGCCGCTGCTGCCAGTACTTTGACCGTTTTTTTTTACAGTGCAGTTAAACAATGTAGGTTTTTCTTTTCTGATAACCTCACATATTTTAGTTATTTTCTTCTACCAAGATACTTTTAGATACACTTTGATGTATGCAACACTTAACAAAAGGGTATAATATGAAGTACTTTGTAAGGAATTGGGGTTCTTTAATACCGGTTTTTTTATTTTAACACTTGTTCAGTTAAACAATGTGGGTTTTTTCTGTTATTTTAGTTATTTTCAGCTACCAAGATACTTTTTTTTGATACACTTTTATGTAGGAACATTTTACAACTGGTATAATGTCAATTACTTTCTAACAAATGTATTTTCTTAAAGACTGTGACTCTTAAAGGCACTTTGGGATTTTAAGACAATCCAGTTTTCGGGAAATAACTTAAATGAATTAAATGCTTTTTTTTTCTGCTACCAAGATACTTTTAGATACAGTTTGTTTTCTGAAAAACTTTTAGAGTGGCTCTTTTAGTAGCAGCCGGCTTAATTACCGGCTCTGCTTCTTCAGAGGCTCTCGCGGAGCAGACCAAGGGCCTTATTTGTAAAGGGATATACACTCAAAAAATGGCGTACGCCACTTTCTACGCAATTTTTGCGATTTATAAAATACTAACTTGACGGGAAAATGTGCGGTCCTCCACGCAAACTCTAACCCATGCTTACGCACTAAGCACAAACACGGGAGAGACGAGAAACTGCGACACCGCGTTGGCAGAAGGAAGAATGGAGAGAAATATGTGGAAATAATACCATAAATAAAATGTTACCTCTCATTTATCATATATGAAGAATTCATTTTCAAACATTGATTAAAGCCAATCTTAAAATGATTAAACAAACGCCTGTTTGTGACTCCTCAGTGCACACAAAAACATAACTTGGAGAAATAAATAAATACGGATATGTTATTTAAAACCACCTCGAATATGTTGTGTTAATGTTATGAAAGGTTTTCTCATAAATGATGCGGTCAGCAGGAGGACAGAATTACGTCTAAACTGACGCTGTTTTGCATTTCTAGGTTGTAGATACGAGCATGATTTTATATACTATCACGTTTAATCGTGTTTTATGCCGTTTGCCAAGACGTGATAAGTCGCTCATAAAACACAGGAGGTATGAACACCATATGTGGTCAATTGTACAGCTAATATAACACAACACATTAGTTGTATTTCCTTTAACTGGTGGATATAGAGTTGCTGCGCACAGCTGATCGACAGCTGGGACACAAACCACCAAATACAAAAACATAATTCAGATCCAGTCGTCATGACTCCACTCCGGAGGGATTCCCCGATCATTTCTTAGAGTTTCTCATCAAGGGGGGTCTCCTGTCCCCGGTGCAAACACACTGCCTGAGGAAGGCTATGTGTATTTATTTTGTCATTAGACTTTTTCGGACCACTTATTTATTTATTTTGGAGACGATCCGACCTCCATGCTGCTACTCTGGTTCAAACTGCATCCACCAAACAATATGATTTATCTCCACCTCCCCAAAATAACCAAAATCTGACACGTGTGAGATGTCTTTTTTAGCTGTTCCGTCATCATTTCCTGCGATCTTCTTCATAGAGTCAGGCAAAATGAATGAATGAAGGGGCGTTTCTTTGACTATTTATAGACAAATATGGGCGTTACGTGAAGCCCGCAAAAGCTGCACAGCATTTCGAGTTGATTGTGATTTATAAAGGGAAACCGGCGTAGGAAGTGCCGTACGCACTTTCCTCGCCGGTACGTAATGTTTGGTGAATCGGAAAATGTCGGAACATTTCTGTACCTATTTTTTGGATTTCTACTACGTAAGCAACCTTCCCACGTGAATCCTACGCACGGCGCTATAAATGAGGCCCCAGGAGCGGGGGAGCCTCACTCCCCTTTGACTCTCCGCCGGGAGACCCTGTCTCTGGGGTGGCGGGGGAGCGGAGACGTGGGACTGAGCCCCTGCAGCCGCCGACGGGCGAGTCTGACGCCGAGGCGGTTGCTGGTGAGTAAAAACATTTTTTTGGGGAGAAACGACCCCTTAAATTAGGACCTCTGGTGATGTAATGGCGCGTTTCCAGTGCAGCGCGGAGCTCGCTTTAATGCTGCGTTCAGACCGGACGCGATGCGAATATTCGCTTCGCTCTCAACGCTCCTATCGCATCGCTCTAGTCGCTCGAGTTTCACCGCAGCTGCCAGCTGTGTTTACTCGCATCATTCAAACAAGACGCGCTGGCTCGGGAGCTACAACTACAACAACATGAACATATTTTACCGTGATTAAATTGTAATACACGTTTCTAAATGATGCTGACGTAACAACATACTGATACCGGTAAGTAAAAACCATGAATTAATGCTTTAACAAGTCTGCAGACAGACGGCAGGCGAAAAACCTTTTAGAATGCTTGTTTCCTGAATGGAGCTTGGCTGAGCTAACGTTATATATGCTCCGACCGTCCACACTCACAACAACGGCCTACAGACATAAATAAACCAGCGACGGTATTCTTCATGACACAGACAGTCTGTGGTTTGTACTTGTTTAACTTTTGTCTAGTTTCTGAACAGATCGTATCTGTCCCCGGCTGTTTGAAGAGCAAGCATGTGAAACAAAAGATAGCATTTACCTGTTTGCATCCAGCTAGCCATGTGAGAAGCCTTGTTGATACGTTTTGTCTTTTTCACGAGCTTGCTGTGATATATACAAATCGGGTTGGTCCGGTCCAACGTCTTTAAGTATCAATTTATCTCCCAAACTTCTCCTTTCAAAAGTATTGGAGAGTAGCTCTTGGGCGGACCGAGGTTCCGGCGACTCCACCTGCACACCATTCTCATCCAAATACTGCATCACCTTGGTCACTCACGAGTCTAAAAAACAACTCACGTCAACGCACGTAAGCAACATGGGCGCCAACGTGAGCGCCCACGTGACCAAAATATTTGACGCCGCTGATTGGCTGAAATTATGTTTCGGCGGCACAGTTTACTATTGAGACTTTTGCAACGTGCTGGTTGCTGCTGTTTCGCTCGGGGGCTCTGCCCGGTAATGATAAACTAATGCCATGGACAAGGCCAGGCAGGAAACAGGTGACTTATCAGTAACTTTAGACATCGTAACACCATTTTAAACGAGATTGTATTGTAGATTATACCTTTTTGTGATACCAATTGTATGATATTTACCTTGTTCATTAAAAATTTAAATATATATTTTTTTTAAATATATATTTTTTTATTTAATATTTATTTTTATTTTTTATTTTGTATCTGGCAAGAGGTGGGGCGGCGCCCCTAGCGCCCCTATGGGCCGGCCGCCACTGATGCTGGCGAATGCCGTCCGCCTGTTCCGTGGCCGTCTTCATGGACTCCACCATGGCGTGGAACTGGGGTCCGAACAGCCTGTCCGGGCTGATTGGAGCATCCAGTAGCACTTTTCTGTCCGTCTCCGTAACAGACGCCTGCTGCAGCCAGAGGTGGCGCTGGATCTGTGTCACCCACGCGGAAATCCTCGCCTGGGAGACAGTGACGGACGCGCACAGAGTGAGCGCCGTGCTGGCCGCCTTGCTGATTTCCTCTGCCTCGGTGGTGGACCGCTCTACCAGTGTCACCACCGAGTTGGAGAGCAACGCGATGTTTTTCCCTTATTTATCTAAAACAAATTACATGATAAATTACTTGTGTTTATGTGTGTAAGACTTGTGTTTCTGCCCCTGCCATTGCTGCACAAGGTTGCAACATTGTAGATAAATCATAGACTGTATATATAAATGGACGTAGGGTCCGTGACGTCACCCATAGGATTCTGCAGAGTTGCCGTGAAGCCCTTAGTAGGCGGAGTCGGCCACTAACGGCTCGACAGCGACGTCAGAGTCTAACTCCCGCCTTCTCCCGCCTGCTCCAAATAAGGGCAAAGAGGCGGTGCTGAGGCGGAGCCGAGGCAGGACAGGGCGGGACCTGCTGCCACCGAGCGTAACATTCCAGACCTAGCTCAGGCTAAGAAGCTAAGCTAACATGCTCACAGTATTAAGCTAACAACCTATGCTAACAACCCAGCTTGCGGTCACTGCTCCTCGTTTCCGGCATATTCTGAAGGTAAGATACCCTGTAACTTTACAAAACTTGTCCTTTTGATTTAAATGTTCTTGAACCTACACTATACAATTGTTTTTTAAGTGCTTCACCGTTTTTCAAATATAAATGTCATTTGTAACTAAACTTTGTAAACTAGCAGAGATATGGCCAGTGTTGCGTGAATTAAATGTGATTAATGAAATATGACTGTAGAAAAAGAAAGGTGCTTTTATATTGATTAAACCATTTTTATTTATTTCAGCTCTCTTGTTACTTTTAACCATACAGGTGTGATTTCAGTTATTTGGTATGTTACTGTCAAAGGAACAAAATGAGCAACCCTTTATACTTAATTTGATATTCCTCATTATCTGAAGCATTTGTTGCTCTCATTTATTTTCCTCCCATAGTGACTGTATGGATAATCGGAGACAGCTATGTCCGGCGTGGAGCCCAGAGAGCTACAGAGACCATCAGCAGCAACCTTGGCCTCGACCTGAGGGTGTGCTGGTTCGGTTGGGGTGGACTGCGCTGGAGAGGTGTCCTCCCTTTCTTTTCCTACTCCCTGCGAGGAAGAGCAGTCCCGGATGTCCTCCTCATCCACTGTGGCGGCAATGACTTGGGGGATGTGCCCAGTGTTCAGTTGCTGAACCAGCTGAAGGAGGACCTGGACCAGCTTCACCATCGGCACCCTGGCATGAAGATCATGCTCTCCCAGAGGCGCCGGTGGAGGGCTGGTGCAAATCCTGTCAAAGTTGACAAAGCCTGGAAGTTTGTTAACAGTGTTATGGCTACTTTTGTTCATAGCCTAAATGGTGCCATTGTTGACCACTCCAACATTAGACATGACAGTCCTGGGCTGTTTTTGCGAGATGGAGTTCATTTCACCCCTAGGGGAAATGATATTTTTTTAAAGTCACTAGCCACTTGCCTGAAAGACCACCTCCAAAGACTGTGAACTGCTAAAATGTCAGTATCACTGTCTTTGGATTTGGCCTTTAGAGTATGTATTCTAAGGCCCTTGCTAAACCCAGACTGTCATGGCTAATGTTGAGTTAGATATTACATCTGTAGCCATAACACTGTTAACATGGCTGTCTGTCAAACCTTTTATTTTGTATTTGTTATGATGTTTTTTGTTATTTTATTTGTTAAAATAATTATGTATTTATATAAATATTGAAAATAAATTACATTCATATTTTCCCTTCTTTTGTCTAGTGCTTACTGAAAATGTTAGCTATCACATCCAAATGGGACTATCAAATGAAAGGATAAGCTTACCATACAATACAGAAAACATTACACGTTAAGGCTCAAATCTTTTCCCAAGCCGGAGCAGTCTGAAAAGAGTCCCAAGTTTAAAAACACAACATCTTGACAATGAATACTACGCTGTCATTTATCAGTGATAATGCAAACACCAAGAAGGTCTCCCCTAGTCCCATGTATGTTGGCATCAAAGTCATAAGCATACCATAGGCTGTAGTTATGAAGTGAAATACCCACAATCCCCACAGGGTCGTAACGTCACAGAAGATAATACCTTTTAGAGAGTTTTGTTCAGTATGCAGATAAATATTTGTTTTACAATAGAAACATTTTTCTCCATAAATGTTCCCACATGTTGTGAGCATCAACTTTACATCTTTTGTCAACAAATAAAAAACATCTTCATTTCCTTTACGACAACATTTTGTTTATAACACCACTACATTAACAATAAGCATAGGAACATGATAAATGTCAACATTTAAGATTGTGCTTTCACTCTTTATTTAATCAGATCTATTTCACATTGAAAATGTGATAAACACACATAGAAAGTTACATCTTGCATTTTATGAAAAGTAACAACTGTATCAGTAATTAAAATGATATAACTTATGTACAGGCTTGGGAGGGCTACTTGCCAAAAACACAACCAGTAACTTCATGTGAGTATCAAGATATAAAAGTAATGTAACGTGATAACTTTATTTTTGTTTTGGATTACCTCAATATCAAATGCAATGCAAATAAACACAGGAGAGAAAAAATATTAATATGATTTTTTTACTTAAATGTATAATATAATACCATAAAGCAGATGCAGGCAGTAGGTGTATAGATTCACAATTAAAGTATTATCCTCCAGAACAGTACGGCTTCCAGAGAAGAGATACCATTTGATCATTTTACATATATATGCTCTTTTTAGGTTTTGAATACGATTGTAATCCTGAGTTTCCCTATTATTAAAAAAAGTCAAACTAATCCGATCACATCTCTTCCTATGTAACTAAGTATTACACTTTCCTTTTTTTCTATACGATCTTGATTCGTGTTAGATGTAATCCATTACTACCTAAGCCAATACAAGTCATCACTTTTGGAAAATGGTCTCAAGTTATAAATGATGCCTTCAATCTCTTTCACGTGGAGAAGACATCCCATTGGCCGAGGCGTTGCAACTTCCCTCAAGCGTCCTACATGAAAGAAAGATCACATGTTAGAAATGTGTGCACAAACTATTCAGTATGACCCGTCTTAGTTTAAAGCCAAAGTGTGAGAGTGAACAGAGGCGGAGTCTGTTTGTTGGCTGCTGCTACCCAAACCAACATCCTCCTCACAAGCATTGACTGTTGGAACGTCATTACGCTCCACATGTGGAACAACAAAGGCGTCTTCAGGCGTGCCTTGTATCATAATGATATTGCTCTGATCAGCAGCAAGACTGTTTTCACCACTACCATGGTCGACATCTGCAACCTCCTCCTCATTGCTGTTAACAGTCGAACTAGGACTGTCACTTACCTCGTCATTGCTACTCTCCTGCTTCTCCTTCTAGGCTGTTGTTCTTTGCCTTTGGTGAAATAGAAAATGGTGGGCACTGCAGTGTTTTTCAGGCATCTCCTTCCCTAATAAAAATAATAAACAAAAACACATAAAATAACTTTTTGAGGTCTGTAGATATTCAACTTTCTTTTGAATAATGTTGTTTTAAATGTAAGAGTGCATTATAAAAGACAATAGAGGGCCAACATGTTAACTATGCAGTTAATCTATTCAACAATTACGTGTTTCCAAGATTCAGATTCAAAGGATTTATGTCATAGCACATAGGCTACAGTGTAGGAATGGCAATGAAAATCATCTGTCCCGAGCTCCTCCAACAATGCAACATAGTTATATAAGACATAAAACAATAAAATAAATTCAAAATTAAATTAAGAATAATAAATTAGTGCAGGCAGAAATATATATACACGTAAATATAATAAGACATAATGTAAGAACAGAATGTAAAGATAAATATTGTATTGTAAAATGAAATTAAATCCTTTTTTTTTTTACAGTGATAGCTGTTAAGATAAATAAGTTATAAGATGACAACTGATGAATGAATGTTGCTATTAAAATAATGTAAAAAAAGGTAATATAATTATTCTGTTTTTAACATAGAGTATGTGGGGGGGGGGAAATGGCAATTCTCTATCTATGATAAAGAGTCTTTGCATAAATTGAAGAGAAATGTGATGGTTTGCAAAAAAATCGATTTCTATGTTTCTTTACTTAACTGGCAACATCTTAATTTGGCCTTTAATCAAAAGAACATTACTCATCACTGATGTGCAAGCTGTGCCATAACAAGTATTTAGCATTGTATGATGTATAACATGTATTTAATTAGTAACAACAATTTACACTCACAAATGGAACCAAGTTATTTTTTTTTTAAAAAAGGATCTGTACCCATGAGTCTGTGCTGAAGGGATGACTCTCAAAGTGTTCACTGCACAGGCGAGAAGAAACATTGGGGGTCCATGTATTCCTCCGGATATTCAGCACCCACTGGTCCAGCCTGTCTGGATCACCTAAAGGAAACCTTTATTCAAAAATACATGAAAACCGACCCAAAGACAACAGGAGGGTTAATGCCATATTCACTTAATAACGCATGAACAACTTTTACAAATATTTCTATATAGTCTGTGTTGGTAAATGTAATCTAGGTTGCACATTTCCTGCTGAAATACATGCATGGGCCTCCCAAGTTACTGCGTGGCACTTTGATAAAACAGTGTAGTTCCACTATATAAACGTTACATTCATAATCAAACGAGACAATATGCAAGATAAATAGCTATTTGTTGTTATTCTTAATGCTTGTCATTCACACGTTAAGAAAATAAAATAAGTACCGATACATAGCAGAACAATTGTGGCGATGTTCAGCTTAATAAGCCTTGTTCAACATCATTTCTTTAGCTATAGCGGGCTGCAGGCGAACCAAGTCCGCGTTTCCCTGCATTCCTTGATCTCCAGTTATAACGCCGGGCTCCGCCGCTGGCCGAAGCTAACGGAGCCGCAAGGGCTAGCTACGGCTCCGGTTAGCGTCGGCGGAGGACTCCGGCGGCCACCACTGGGATAATTGGGTCCCCTTTTAACATTTGCTCCCATTTAGCATTATGGGCGTCATAGCCATAGACTATAAAAGTCTTACCCAAGGCTGAATCATAAACTAAACTGTATATATATATATACACATGTATAAAGGGTTACGTCCTTAGCTGGCTAATAAGCTACATAACAAGCTAAGCTAACAAGCACACAAACACCTGCTAACGGGGTTAACATGTATAATATTATCATTTTACTCACCGAAAAAAGCTGAGAGTAGACTAATTGGAAGTTCTGTTAGTACATTCAAGCGCACAGCACGACATCTTAATTGTCTGGTATATCACCACGAACACGGCTAAAGCTAAAGGGTCAAGTACAGTACTATGACTAACTAACGTTGTAGCCTCTATGGTTGTAGCCTAGCAGAGTGGACAAGTTGCTGTTAGCTGACAGTGAGGCATGTACGTGTCCATCAACGTGACCACGCCGTAATTAATGCAAAAACTTTAAGACCTAATATAAATAAAAGGGTCGTGTTAGAAAACAATTCACTCACAGATCCATAATCATGATGGTGGAATCTAACTATATCGATAATAAAAATGTATGGAGCCAGGGTTAGAAACATGTTTTTTTCTGCTGTAAAGTTGGGCATTTTAACATGGGGGTCTATGGAAATTGCTCCTTTCTGCAGCCAGTCCCTAGCGGCCCATGTATGAACTGCAGTGTGTGGCACTTCCGTATTGGCTTCCCGGCTGTTCCCCAGAGTTTGCCGCTTGAGATAAATTCAACCACCGACACCTGTCTGCTCTCACATTCTTCTATTCTGCAAATTTGGGGTGGGACACAATAAATAAAGCTTCACCAGTTTGTTTGTTTTATTGCACAGTCAAGACATAACAATAACGGCATCATGCTGTTCCAGGTGTGTCATATGCATGAAAATTGAAGTTAAATAAAAGTGTGAAATGTAAAATAAAGTGTAAGTAGTTTCAAAACAATGTAAGAGTGGCAATATATATATAGCAGCAGACACACCTTAGTGCAAGTTAGGTGTCAGTATTAAAAAACCGTGGCAATATATATAATAACAATAGAAAATCGTGCACTCTTATTATTGTGGTCTTTAATTTTTTTATAGTCCTGCCAGAGTTTCTTTATTTTTACCCGGCATCCGTGTGCACTGTGCACGATTCCCAGCTCAAGTAGCTTTTGCGAACATCGCTCAAAACATTTGGAGTTGGGAACTGCTTTCTGTAGAAGCTGCTGCATCCCGTCCTCAGAGTAAATTTCCAGAAGCGCTGACACTTCCTCATCATTCCTCCGCTCTGGTGTTGTAGTACGTGTGGTCATAACTGCTTTAAAGTACAAAAAAACTACTCGCTCAGGTGTGGATGTGGTTTTGAAGCGAGGAAAAAAATGGTTGCCTAACAAAAAAAAATCAGAGTCTAACGGGGCGTGGTTTGCAATTCACCCAGCCAATAGAAATAGAATAGAAATTGGCACTCTTTTATCACCAGGTTCGTACCACCTCTCTAGCAGGGACTGAAAATGGCCAAAAGAGTTCCCGGCACTGAGTAGTCCCGGCGGTGTGAACGCGACATTATTGGTACTAACGGAACTAAAGAACCAAAGTACCAAAGTACCAGGGAAAGTCCTGCGGTGTGAATGCGGCTTTTGATACACTTGTGTGAATTCTGTTAATAATAATAATAAAAGGTACAATAAATAAAAACCAAGTGTCCCATTTAAATTGCAAATGAATTAAATGGACTAACTCTGTTATGATGAGAAAGATGCCATCGCTGCCATGTGTCAGATATTATCCAGCTTTTAGAACAATTTCAGTGCGTACAAAATTGACGACCTGCTCCAGTAGGTGAGAAAAACAGAGGAGGTATAGACACATACACCGAGTTTTTTATTCCAGTTTGTCCAAAATCACAAGGCTAAAGTTACTGACCCATCTGGCCTGTAGAGTAATCCATGTGAACATTTATAGAGCAATTGTTATGGTAGTATATTACATGGTTATCTATTATGACACTGTGTACACACCCACACCCACCCACACCCACCCACACACATACACACACACACACACACACACACACACACACACACACACACACACACACACACACACACACACACACACACACACACACACACACACACACACACACACACACACACACACTCACTCACTCACTCACACACACACACACACACACACACACACACACACACACACACACACACACACACACACACACACACACACACACACACACACACACACACACACACACACACACACACACACACACACACACACACACACACACACAACGCCTGAATGGTCTAATGCAATGACACAGAAAGATTGATTCAGGCTCCTAAACAGGCCACATCCCTTCATATTAAATAGTCTTCTCTTCTCTTGTCTTCTAATACTTTCTCTTATGTTCTCTTCTCTGTTCTTATCTCCTTTCCTCTTCTCCCTTGTTTTTTAAACTCTCATTTTCTCTTTTTATCTGTCTTCAATTATTTTTCTTTTCATCTCTTCTTTTGTCTTTAATGACAGATTCTTAATTGTATTTTCTTATCTCCTCTCCTCTTCTTCACTCTGTGTTCCTCTCCTTTTTTCATTTCTCTTCTTTACCCTAATCCTACATTTCCACATGTGTGTGTGTGTGTGTGTGTGTGTGTGTGTGTGTGTGTGTGTGTGTGTGTGTGTGTGTGTGTGTGTGTGTGTGTGTGTGTTTGTGCAGGACCGGCCCTTGGCACTGGCGAACTAGGCAGTCGCCTAGGGCGCCAGATCTGGAGGGGCGCTGCGCTGGGAGGAAAAAAAGATAAAAAAAAATTCAAATAAAGATTTTTTTAATTTGTATTCTGCCTAATTTTCTGCCCTTGATGTATACATTTACATTAATAATTGAACAAGGTAAACACCCTTTGCACCCCGGGCCTGGGCGGTAACATTTTGCATTTGCCCTGTACGATGGGCGCTGTAAGTGATGAAAGTGGGGGATGTTGACTTATCAGGCGCCCGCAGCTCACAGCCAAAGTGCGAGCGAGCCTCCGAGCGAGCAAGAGAGAGAGCGAGAGAGAGAGAGAGAGAGAGAGAGAGAGAGAGAGAGAGAGAGAGAGAGAGAGAGAGAGAGAGAGAGAGAGAGAGAGGGCGCGCATCGGTACTGCGGATTGTTGTTGGATTGAGGCTGATAACCAAAGCTCAGTGAGGTAAAGGGCTCTGAGTGTTTAGATAGTTCATTTTAGTCTAAGTTATCTCAGTGGGTCTCAAACGGTTTGGTCACAATTTATGTAAACAAATATTTCCAAGGCACACCTTTATAATTATTAGGATAAATAATAACAGTTTTGAAATCATTCCAATGTATACTATAGGACAGTAAACCAAAAATATCGTTTAAAACTGGAGGTATTAAAAAATATGCATGAATAAATAAATGTTAACTTGTAAAATAAGATATGAATGAACAACAAAAATAAAATACGTTACATTTATTTGTTATTGGCTTTGGTAGGTTATTGGTTATGTTCACATACTTATTTGATTATTAAAATGTAAACCGATCTTTTTCATATGGGTGTTTTAAGGCCCTGACACACCAGGCCGAAATCGGCCGTTTTCGTTAGTCGGACGACGAAGCGTGCCCTGTCGCCCAAACTGAATTTGGTGTGTCCCGCACCGTCGGTTGTGACACGCCTTATTTGGCCTTTTGCCGACGCACGGCCGATTCAACATGTTGAATCGGCCGTGCGTCGGCCACAGGCAGTCGGACAAAGAAATCACTCTGATTGGCTGTTCAGCTAGCGAATCAGTGCATGAGAAGCGAAACGGTTGCTTGAGAATGTCTTCCACAAGCAACACTCCAATGGCTGATAGCTCCAGTACCGCACGAAAAATGTTTTCGATGGACGAGAGTGAAAATGGAACGCACAGTCGCACACGCTATTTGTTGTTTGTTTATATCACGTAGTCTGTTCTTCTTCTCTGTCTTCCGGTTGTTGCCTCTTTTGAATGATGAATACACACTACCGCCACCTGCTGGTAAGGAGAGTTATTGCCACTCACGCATGCGCAGTTCCTACGTGCTCTGCTGAAGTCTTTGCGGTGTGTTCCAGTGCGACACATGGCCAAGACGCAGGAGAACACGGCGACGCAACAGTCGGCGTCGGCATCGGCGAGTTCTCTGGTGACTGCTTGGTGTGTCAGGGCCTTTAGATTTGTACCCCCTAGATCTAGTCTCTAGTAATTCTGCTCAAAGTGCACCAGATTGAAGCATTTCACTTTAAAATGTTAAAACAAATCTTTCCCGGGGGCATACCCCCGGACCCCACCTAATACATTTGAAACCTTCTTTATGTATGTAACCAACATGTCATTCATTTATTCTTTGTATATTCTATTGTGTATTGCTTGGAGGGGGACACACCAAATCATAATCTCGCTTAGGGCACCAAAATGTCTAGGGCCAGCCCTGTGTGTGTGTGTGTGTGTGTGTGTGTGTGTGTGTGTGTGTGTGTGTGTGTGTGTGTGTGTGTGTGTGTGTGTGTGTGTGTGTGTGTGTGTGTGTGTGTGTGTGTGTGTGTTTGTGTGTGTGTTTGTGTGTGTGTGTGTGTGTGTGTGTGTGACAGACAGACAGACAGACAGACAGACAGACAGACTGAAGGAGAAAAGAGAAGTCCAAACAGGGAGAAATGGAGCGCAGCACATCAATCATTAGGATGATTATTATGGCAGTTGTCATGGCAACACTCTCCCATCCCCCTCACCCTCCACTAACCTCCCTCCCTCCCTCTTTTTCTTTTTCTCTCTCAAATCAATTCAAATGCACTTAAATGCCACCATAGGCATAAAGAAACATAGAGAAGAACATAAAGCACATGGCCAAATGAAAAAGATAAAACCATATGAAACTAAGTTAAGGTGCCATATGCTGCAGTCTCATTTCACCATGTCATGTGACTCCCATTAACAGAAACATAACTGTGAGCCTCCACTGGCCACTACATTATATGTTATGTACAATATATATGATATATTTTGCAGCAACATGAGGAGTCTGCCAGGTGTTGTTATGAGACTATCAGCACTGAGGCTCCTCTCTTTACCAGATAAATCCCTCACTGTTTCTGCTGGTGACAGAATTGGGAAAAGACTGAAGGATTGTGGGAAATGTGCACCTATCACTTAATATGATATGAAACACTTTATTGTCCTTGTAAGGACATTTGTTTTGGAATATGTCCTGTAGTTCCACAAAAGATAAAAAAGCATAAATACTACATGGTACACTATAAGAGACAATAACATCACACATGACTTATGTACATGTACACAGTCTGCACATACACGTATACACAGACAACATACGGACAAAGTCGAGGACCCATTGCACAAACTGTATGGACAACATTAAAACTATACATTGCGCAGAAGCAGGGCGTACATTTCACCCCTAGGCCTTCAGGAGTTTCCTACCTGAATAAATCCACCTCTTAATACCATCATTATGACATCACGGCTATAGAAATCATTGATATACAGAAACACAGTATAACATGGCGTTGCATCACAGACAGGTATCTAACCTGTTAAGCCCCAAACCTGTTTTTCAGGTTTCAGGCTCGAAAATTACATTCCCAGAACAAATGACCATATCTTCCCTTCTAAAAGGTTTAAATTAATAATCTTTTTTCTCAAAGTAATGATAAACCTGTGAGTTGGATGTAGAAAAGTCAGAATCAATATAGTACAACTTATAATAAGTATCCTGTATCAAGATTGATGCAAAACAAGTGATATTTGACCTTTTTAGACAGATTTATCAAAAAAACCCTCTTCTGGGGTCATTTGGGTGGATTTGACCTATGTCTGGCCCCCTTGCTCGATTTTGACATGTGACATCTCTTCCTGACCGTTAGAGCCAATAGAATCGAAGGGAAATCGTCCCATAGACTCTCATGTTAAAAAAGAAAGCTGGCGTCTCTGCGGATGCAATCTTGTTGCAGAGCGTAGGAATATCCCTGCTCTGATTTCTGGAAACGGAAAAGTAGTTTTTATTGCTTATGGATTATCAGAACATTTCAAAGGGGACACAGTCACATTGGATATTAACCTATGGATTAACTATAGCATCGTTTGTATCGTTTTAATGGCATTGAAGACCAGTTTTGACCAGACAAAGACCAAGGTAAGCCATGTTAGCGTTTTTGGCTACCTAGCACCACATGTTTTGTTGTACATTTTTGCTGATAACGTCGCGAGTTTGTATCTTTGAGTGTTGAGGTGGCCACCGTTAGATTCTGTGTCTCCTTGCGATCATAAAATATGTGTTGGAGTGATTTTCGGTGCAGTAATAGGTTAGCATTTTTCGCTCTGGGCTAATTCAGAGGGTCAGTGTTAGCATTGTGTGTTTTTTTTTAAACAAATATTAAGGTTCCTTAGACGTTGTTTCCTGCAATTGACGTAATTTTGGCCCCGGAACCGGGTCCGTGGGGCTAAAGAGGCTAATGTAGCAAGAATTAATGCCATTACTAAAGCAAGAAACCCAGATTACACAATTAAACAAGTCTCCTTTCACAGCAGCCACACACATCATCTCTAGCAGAAGCATCAATATTAACTAAAATAAAATATCCCAACATTTAAATAAAAGTCATTATAACCTCAATAGTGATCCATCCTCCTTTCTTTCCTCAAGAAGAGTTCAGTTACTCTGTTGTACAATTTATCTGAATGGGGGTCCATTTCCCTGCACACTTGTTTGTTAAGCTTTAGATCCACTCGGGTATCGCCAAAAGTTTTCAAAAGCACCGTTGCTTCTAAGTGCCCAGCCGTGCTTTGTGTCTAGCTGCTGCCTTGGTTAGACAACTCAAGTTTTCAAACCCTCTCTGGCTTCAAATAGCAAGTCGGTCAGTAACGAATATCTGGCATTGGAAGTGAATTGATAGTGGAGGACAAACCCTTTCCCCGACTGCGACAGGCTTGCTAGCTTCACCAAATCAATTTATCCTCCGCTGTCAGCCATTGTGGGTTGCAATTGCTTTAACATTTAAACACAATTATTTTACCTTATGCAGGTAGCTTAGGACGCTACAGATATAGTTTGCCTTCAGGTCGCTACGTGTAGCTACCGCTACACAGGCTAGTGTTTGCTAGTGCTGACAATCCAATCAAAGGACATGAAAATGCCGAACCGATCATACACCTGCTAGGTTGCCTCGGTGTCGCCAACGTGAAATCTGATTGGTCAATGCAACAGTTTCATTGCCATTTGTTTTAAGCTAAGGTCCGCGCTGTTGATTCTGAAGGTCTCATGCAGATTACTTTAAGCCAGCAACACACTCTGACTTAAATATGATTAACAACCATTACTGGATGCATCGCAACCGAGCGCAACACAGAGAAAGCTATAAGATTAAGAGAACAGACTATTGGAAATAATTGAATACATGTTAATGAGAACACTATATCAAGAAGTTAGTCAGTGATTCTGATAGTGTTTAGGACAACCAGGCCTACCACTGGCATTATGTTTGATTGTTGAGAAGCTGAATGGACATTAGCAGGAATGAGTGTTTGTGCCAGTTAAGCCTACTTTGAGGAACCCGGAAAGTTAGAGTTGTGGAGGAAAGGAGATCCAAAAACTCCAAGAGACTGAAAGTGAGTTATTCGAGATTGTAGGGAGATTTCATTTTTATTTAAACGTGGGTCTCAGTAAATGAGTTTTAGTTATCAACTAGAGAATGCAATTCCTGAAGAAATTGCTAGTGGGAATGCTTTATTCTGAAAAGCTGACGCTAAACTGCTATGCTGAAATGTAATGTGTAAGAAGAAAGCGAATAATTTAGATTAAAATGAAATGTGTAAGAAGAAAGTGAAGAATTTAGATTGAAATGAAATGTGTAAGAAGAAAGTGAAGAATTTAGATTGAAATGATACATGAACACTGGGGGCTTGAATGTGTGATGAGAGAAGAAAATAAAGTGAAAAGGATTGGAAAAGCAGCAGAATATTTGAACCGCAAACTTCTGAACTAAGTTGATGGCGAATGATCTGTCGCCATGGCAACGGCATTTGATGACACCCCATAATACGCTTAGATGCATTGATGGCTGCATCGTTACCAAACCTGTGAAGTATTGGGCTATTTGGAGTAATTTCACTGAAGTTATGAGAAAACCGTGTTTCAAGGCGAGCATTGTGTTGCCATGGCAACGGCATTTGAAGAAATCTCAAAACTGTCCCGTAGATGTCTTCACGGCTGGACTGTTAGCACACTTGTGAAGTTTGAGCCCTTTTTGAACATAGGAGTTATAGCGACATCATGTTTTATGGCGAGGGATGCGTTTCCATGGAAACGGCATATGGTGAGATCTCAGAGTTGGCGTAGAGCTGTTGAGGCATGGACCGGTGATATACAAGTGAAGATTGGGGGACGATTGGACCGTGTCCATTGGACTTATAGGGACATCATGTTTTATGGCGAGAGATGCGTTTCCATGGAAACGGCATATGGTGAGATTTCAGATTTGGCGTAGAGCTGTTGTTTTACATAATACATGTACACTTAGAAAGAAAACATCATAATGATAATCAGGTTAGATTACTTTTATATTTTCATATACACAGGTAAGGTTATTGCTCGCTGTTATCGAGTGCAGGAATACGGTGAATGTGTTGTATCATTTTCAGTCCCCCCCTCCTGATTACAAAATAAATACCAATTAATAACTCTGGAGAGGTGTTGGATATCAAATAAATAAAAAGAGATTATGAGTAAATAATTATTAGTAGTGGGCTTTTAGATAAAAGACTGCATCCTACATTATGAAACTGTTACATTCTACACCCTGCTACATGTCTGAATTAAAATATATTTAATTAAATTTTCTGATCTCAAATGACTATAATGAGTTATTAAAATCATTATTATTATTATTATTATGATCGTCACCATGGAGAAATGGCCCTCCATCAAGCTGTCCGATGTGACATAATTACAGTAGTTTCAAATCTGCTCCTAAGAGTAAAAACCAGATCAGTGCCTCAGCCGTGTGACTCTGTGTCATCACATCTCTATCTTCTGCTGTTGATCTTCTGTTAAAATACATAGTGAGGCTTTATTTGTATTTAGTATCACTGAATGAAATAAAGGGGTAAAATGTGAGCATGTTTTTCTCTCTGACCCTCTCCCCCTCCCTCTCTCCATAGAGGTTTTCCAATGTTCTCAGATATGGGGATATCGATGCAGGCTGATGGGATTATATAATGAGCCTATTAGCAAGCATGTGTGTTTGTGTGTGTTATTAAAAATCAGGACATTCTCATGCAGTTAGGAAACCTGCGCACGTCGAGCAAAGCTCGCGTTTGGATAAATGAAAATATGAATCAATGATGTGTGAGTGAAGATAGCTGCTGCACACCTCTAACATTGTTCTCAAGTATAGTATATATCACCCATATTTCAAATTAAGTATATTTTCTCACATTGTGGTTCCTCATGCAGATAGTGTTGTTTTGTCCCGGTTTTGAGTGAGGTGTACACAAGTCTGTTTGTAATGCTTAAAGTCGCAAAATAATAAAAACATGTATATCTCCTCTTAGTGTCCCCATTGCCCTGGATACCCCACAAGTTTTATTATAACTTTTGGTATACTAACAATAATAATAATAATTAGAACTGTGGTCGCACTTGTGCGCGCAGTGATGAGCGGGCCCTCGCGTCCGTGCGCCTGTCAGGGAGGGTTGCTGCCCCCCCCCCCAGTCCTCCGAAATGAGCCGTTTGTCATCCCTCTAAATTGTTTACCTGACTTTGCGTTCCTTTGTTTCTGACCAGGAAATCTTAGGCATGTGCGCCAGTTGTGTTGGTACCATTTTTCCTGCATCAACCAGGTAGCGATATGCCGACAGTGAAGAATAAACATATTTATAACTAGTTTAGCTAGTTCCAGAGGTAGATGGAATAGCTAAGTGTGTTTGGTCTAACTGTTAGTGTGTGTTTTGCTCAGCTCCGCAGTCCGTCACAGCAAAAATTAAAATGTAAACCTAAGACGCAAAGAAGTGCAAGATAACAGATAAATATAAACAACCATAATGTAGATTCAATGATATGAGAGAAGTTGTAGATTAAGTGTAGACAGTGTTTAAAAAAAAAAGACAATGTTAACAGTAATGTAATAAGTATATACAGTATTATGCAAAATGACAAGTACTACATGGCACACAGATGTAATTTTTTAATTATAAGTAAAAGTATGTAAGGCTGAAGTGACAGCAGTGATGAGCTCTACACGTCTACACTCATACGGCTGTACTGCAGTCAGCGGAGGTTTGGGTGGATGATGTTCCTGAGCGCTGTTCAGGCTTGCTTTATCCAGCACCTCAGGTGGCAGCTCTGTCCTTCTGATTGGCCGTGCACTTTTCAAAGTAGGGGTCGTTCCCCAGTAGATCCATTTCTCCAGAATTGTGGTAATCACAGAGAAAACAAGAGATCATAATAAAGACATGGTTGCTAAAGCATGATTGAACAATGTAACTGTAAGCCTTATAGACAGAGAAAGTGTTTGTGTGGGGGAGGGGGGGTGTGTTTATTTGTAGGCTTTCAGAGATTTTTCATGAAACCATATGGTGCTTCACATAATAAATACAAGGACTGTAGCCTAATATTTATATTTATTATATGCTTTAGGAGCTGTTTGTGTTTGTTGTAGAACGTGTAAGTGTGTTTGTGTGTGTGTGTGTGTGTGTGTGTGTGTGTGTGTGTGTGTGTGTGTGTGTGTGTGTGTTTGTGAGCGTTGATGTGCCAGACAGACAGGCAGGATTCAGTAGCTTATCTGACATATACAGTAAATGGTCCAAAAAGGTATATTCTCCGTTAGCTTACGAGGTCCTCGTTTCAGCTAGCAACTATTTTCTTCACAATTTAGCATCACATTGGATATGGGCAGAATTTGTGCTGGATTGGAATTTTTTGGAACATTTCCCTAGGAGGACTTTGCAAAAATGTGCTTAAAATGCATGAGAAACGTACATTTTTCAAAATGGCTGACTTTCTGGGGGGCGGGGCTGATAAAAGCCAATTTGAAATATGTGTGCAATCATAATAGCAATATGTATACAGCGTTTCATGAATATCGGAATAACTATATCCTATAACTATATAGTAGTTTGGAGTAATTTGTGACATGTAAATCGTCAAAAATGGTGTATTCGCTGTTAGCTTACGACCTCCACGAGTAATTTTTCAAAAATGTGCTCCTCAATTAAGTATCATATTGGATAGGGGCTAAACCTGTCCTGCATTGAAATTTTTCTGATCATTCCCCTAGGGGGAGTTTGCAAGAACGTGCGTAAAATGGCTGAAAAACGCACATATTTCAAAATGGCCGACTTTTGGGGAGGCAGGGCTAATGGAATGTATTTACAAATATATCCGCAATTCCATGAAGAATGTCTGTGCCAAAATTCGTGAAATTCTGAGAAACTATGTGACTCCCACACAATAGGGGGCGCTAGTGAGCATTTTTTTTTTTTTAATTTACGTTTTTTTTTTACATTCTTCAAAAGGTCGTGGGCTGTGATGCGTGTCCCAAGTTTTACGTACCGAAGCCCTTTTTTATTCTATCGCAATTTTTAAAAAAAAGTACAGGCCACGCCCACAATTGTCATTCGTTGTGACACTTTAAATATAAGTTCATAATTATCCCCAGAGTATGTCTAAAAAAAAAAGAAAAAGATTTCGTCCATCGGTTCATGAGTTATACATTGGTCATGTTTTTGGCGCCCCCTATAGTCCAACATGGAAATTACTTTTGGTGCCTATTCCCCAATACAGACTGAACCTTACCAACAAAATGTGTGTTTTTTTGGTACATTGTTGTACATTGTTGATGACTTACGTCATGTTTAGAGTAATGACGGCCACATTTATCGACTGAACATGCTCATTTCCTACGATAATGTGGCTGACCCTCCAGCGATACTGTATACTGAGTTTGGTGTTGAAAAACAAAAATTTGAAATTTAAGTGAATATTTAACTGTTTTTTTAATTATGCTAATTTAAAAAGGAGATTATATGTAGAGCAGGTCCACCCGAGTATGTGTGAAAAATGTCAGGTCATTTGGAGTTACGGTGCGACTTTGTACATCTTTCCAAAAACGGAAATGGCCATAGGTGGCGCTAGAGAGCATGTTGGACAATTTGAACACATTGAGTCCAGAATAATGTATTCTTCACCGATTCTGGAATCTGTGCACAATTATACAACTTTGTCAGCGTCCTAAAGGCCTCAAGAACAGGAAACGCCAGCACTATAATAATAAGAATTCCACCAATAACAATAGGTATCCTTGCACTTCGTGCTAGGACGCCGTTGGGTCCTAGCGCTTCGTGCTCGGGCCCTAATAATTCCACCAATAACAATAGGTTCCTTGCACTTCGTGCTAGGACGCCGTTGGGTCCTAGCGCTCCGTGCTCGGGCCCTAATAATAATTCCACCAATAACAATAGGTTCCTTGCACTTCGTGCTAGGACGCCGTTGGGTCCTAGCGCTCCGTGCTCGGGCCCTAATAATAATAATAATAATTAAAGCTGCAAGCAGCGTTGAGCGGGTCTTCGACACTTGTGGCTGATGTCTGCACGTCAACGTCATGCTGGTGTTTTCCGAACTCGGCCATTACCAAACGTGGGAAGTTTCAGGCCGATCGGACAATGTCTTTAGGAGTATTCATTTCATTTCATTTCAAACCTTTATTTATCCAGATTGGTCCCATTGAGATCATAGATCTCTTTTTCAAGGGAGACCTGCAGCATATAGGTTCCACATGAAACATAAAACAATAAAGGACATTATACATTATATTTACAGGATACATAGTTATAGACGTCGAGCTAGCAGGCTTAGGACCGGCGGACGGGCAATCATCCCGGCCTGTCAGTGCTTCAACTCAATGTCGAGGGCCTAACAACCGCCAAACTCGAAGTCCTGCGTCACCTGGCTGATTCCAATGGGGCAGCGGTTCTGCTCCTGCAGGAGACACACTGCACATCAGACAACATCCTCAAGATCCCTGGGTTCCATCTCGCTGGGTCCATCTCCAGCAAGCAACACGGTGTAGCAACGTTCGTCCGGACGGAAATAAGCTGGTCAGCCAGTAGCCAATCCCCACCAGGCTCTAACATTGAGTGGCTGGTTACAAAAATCCAGGAAACATCAGTCGTCAACGTATATAAGCCGCCACCATCAGAGCTGTCCACGACGTCACTCCCATCAATAACTGCACCCGCCATCTATGCAGGTGACTTCAACTGTCAGCACACAGACTGGGGTTACAACTACACAACACCTAATGGAGTGGCGCTGAGTGAATGGGCCTCCAACACTGATGCACTGCTGCTGTATGACCCCAAGGAGCCTCCAACCTTCTTCTCTGCACGCTGGAACACCTCCACCAACCCGGACCTGGCCTTCGCCACATGCCACAGTAACGACCCGATACCGGTGAGACGCGACCTGGACAGGTTTCCCCGCTCACATCACCGACCATCCATCATTAAAGTCCCATCACTGGTGGAACCGGTACCAGGGAAACCCGTCAAGCGATGGAACTTCCGAAAGGCCAACTGGGAGTCGTATGCTGAGGAGACTGAAAGAATGTCAGCTGGCCTGCCAGACCCAGATACAGCCGACCTGGATACGGCCTATGCAGCCTATTGCCAGGTCCTCCTGGGTGCGGCAAAGAAGTCCATCCCACGTGGCTATAAGAGGAATTACATCCCGGGTTGGGACGAGGAATGCAGCCACCTTCTGTGTGACCACCAGAGGGCTAGCTCCAGAGAAGAGGTGGATGTGACTGCAGCAGCACTGCTCAAGAAGCTAGATATCACCCGCAGGGCCAGATGGACAGAGGTCGTTGAATCAATCGACTTCACCAGCTCACAGGCAGAAATACAACACCCCACAGCTGCCCAGTCACAGCAAACGCCATCGCATCCCAGCTCCTGAAGAACGGCCGCTTCCCAGATGCTGACAAAGCCCTTTGCCCGACTGACATCGCGTGAGGTGTCTTGCATCTCGGGAGCGGCCAGTGTTGATTCCAACCTCTCGGGAGAATTCACAGCAGAAGAACTCAGTGAGGCCATGAGCAGGCTCAAGCCAGGCAAATCCCCTGGCCGTGACAACATCCACCCGGAGTTCGTCATCCACCAGAGCACAACAACATCTGGCTGGCTCTGTGCTTTCTACACATCATGCTACCAGAGATTAAAGCTCCCAAAGACTTGGCGCCGTGCCTCTGTCATAGCTCTGCCGAAGCCAAATAAATCTGCAGAAGACCCCAAGTCATACAGACCAATCTCGTTGCTCTGTGTCCCATTTAAGATCTTGGAGTGGATGATCCATAGCCGCATCGAGCCAGTGGTGGAATCCCAGCTCCCACGGGAACAAGCTGGTGTCCGTCGTGGAAGATCAACAGCAGACCAGGTAACACTGCTCTGCCAGGACATCGAGGACAGCTTCCAGGCCAATGAGAAAGCTGGGGTAGTGTATTTGGATCTGACTGCTGCATATGACACTGTGTGGCTCCGGGGACTCCACCTGAAGCTGCTGAGGACAATACCGGACCGCCACATGGTGAAGTTCATCATGGAGACACTTTCCAACCGTAGCTTTATCCTCCAGACCAGCAGTGGCCAGTGCAGTAGGCTCAGAAGACTGAAGAATGGGGTACCGCAGGGGTCTGTTCTCTCGCCGATGCTGTTCAATGTTTACATCCACGACCTACCTGATACAACATCCAGAAAGTATGGCTACGCAGACGATCTTGCCATCATGCTGAGCCGACCAACGTGGAAGGCGATGGAAGAGGGTCTTAACGAAGACATGGGCACACTAGTAGCATACCTCCGAAGGTGGCGCCTACAGCTCAGCGTCGGGAAAACAGTCGCAGAGAAGCTAGGAGGGAACTTGAGGTGCGCATCGACAACAAATGTCTGGAGGTCCAGCAAGCCCCGAAGTATCTTGGAGTGCGTCTGGATCGGACATTGTCCTTTAAAAAACACCTGGAAGAAGTCAAGGCCAAGGTGACATCCAGGGTCGCGCTGATCCGCCGCCTCGCTGGAACAACCTGGGGAGCCTCCGCTAAGACGCTGCGAATATCCACTCAAGCCCTGGTCTTCTCTGTAGCGGAATACTGCGCCCCAGTCTGGAGCAGAAGCCCTCATGCGAAAAAGGTCGACGTGGCTATCAATACCTCCCTCAGAATAATAACTGGATGCTTAAAGCCTACCCCTGTGTCCCTCTTGCCAGTCCTCGCGGGAATAGCACCGGCCGGCCTCCGACGGGAGGCTGCCACCCTCGCCCTGGCCAGGAAGGCACAAAAGTATGACTGGCACATCCTGCACAACACCACAATAACTCCAGCACCTCCAAACAGACTCAAGTCCCGCCACCCCTACAAGATAGCAGCTCAAGAGATGCTCAACTCCACCTCTGAGGACATCTCCAGAGATGCATGGTTGGCAGCAGCTTGGAAGCAGGAGTGGGAGTCAGCCGGGCCCTCCCGAATCCACCGTTACATCTGGGACCCAGGAGATGGCACCATTGGAGGAGACGAACTACCACGCCGGCAGTGGACCACTCTGAACCGTCTACGAACTCGGGTCAGTCGCTTTAAAACCTCTATGAAGACGTGGGGCTTGGCGGACAGTGCGGCATGCGAGTGCGGTGACCCTGAGCAGACCGCTGTCCATATAATCACCATCTGCCCCTTATATAGACCACCCTCGGAAGCCAGCCTCTTCGACCTAGGACCAGAGATGCGGGCATGGCTACACGACACCGAGTTGGAAACGGTATATGATGAGATCTCAAATGTCACGTAGAGCTGTTGAGGCATGGACCGGTGATATACAAGTAAAGATTGTCCATTGGAGTTAGAGCGACATCATGTTTTAATGGCGAGGGATGCGTTGCCATGGCAACGCCAAATTATGTAACATTAGATTTGACGTAGAGCAATGTCAACCATCTTGTGAAGTTTGGTGGCGTTCTGAGCATGTCAGTTGGAGCTATGACATCATCGTGTTCCATGGCGAGGGATCGCCTAGCATCGAGCGAACGCAAACTTTGGCTCCAAATCACGGCTACGCCGTGCGAAAGAAAAAAAGTTCCGTGATATCGTTTTCTCGCCCGTGTCTCGAGACGCTACCCGACGAATTTGGAGTCATACGGATAAAGTCCCTAGGAGGAGATAGTTATAGTATGGAGGACGAAAAACGCGACCTAAACAAGAGACGTTGCCAGGGCCGCCCCTTCAGCACGAGACCCTTCAGCACGCCTTCGGCCAGGTGGTGAGTATTGATGGCGCCCAGCTACACCCAAACGCAGCACTCACTCACCCACACTTTACGTGGTTAGGGACAGGCTGTATCGTGTAAGACGTGACACACAGACAGGAGAGATAAATACCCAGTTGTTGGTGCCAAAAAGCCGTCGGCTTATTATAACCCCATGTCAGGTCACATAGGGTACGACAAATCACTACACCGGATAATGGCCCGATTTTATTGGCCCGGGCATTCGCGCAGATGTGAAGCGGTGGTGTGCATCTTGCCGTGAATGTCAGCTGGTTAACCAGCCGGCCATCCCCAGAGAGCCTTTGCGCCCGTTACCATTGATTGAGGTGCCTTTTGAGAGTTGGTATGGACCTCATCGGGCCATTAGACCAGAGTGCACGGGGATATCGCTTTGTACTAGTCCTAGTGGATTATGCAACACGATATCCTGAAGCAGTGCCGCTGCGTAATATCTCTGCAAAGAGCGTCGCGCAGGCACTGTTTCACATTATCTCCCGAGTCGGGATCCCGAAAGAGATCCTGACCTACCAGGGCACACAGTTTATGTCACGCACACTACGCGAGCTGTATGAACTACTGGGCGTCCATTCAATACGGACTAGTGTTTACCATCCGCAGACCGACGGCCTGGTGGAACGGTTTAACAAAACACTAAAGAACATGGTTCGTAAGTCCGTTCACGAAGATAGTCGTAATTGGGATAAAAGGCTAGATCCTATGTTGTTTGCAGTGCGGGAGGTGCCCCAGTCCTCCACAGGATTTTCTCCCTTTGAGCTGTTATTTGGTAGGAAGCCCCGGGGTGTTTTGGACCTAGTTAAGGAAAACTGGGAGGAGGGTCCAAGCACCAGTAAAAACGAAATACAGTACATTATGGACATGCGAGCAAAACTCCACTCACTGGGGCAGATATCACGGGAGAATTTGCTCCAGGCTCAGGAACGTCAGCAGCGCCTGTACAACAGAGGGTCGAAACTGAGACAATTTTCACCGGGAGATAAAGTGCTTGTATTACTCCCATCCTCTAGCTCTAAACTACTCGCCAAGTGGCAAGGACCCTTCGTGGTCACACGACGAGTGGGGGATGTAGATTATGAGGTGGTGTGTTCTGACAGGGGGGGAGCAACAGAGATTTACCACCTTAACCTCCTGAAAGCATGGAGGGAGGTGGCGTCTGTTTCTCTGGCCACCACGGTGATTGAGAGAGATGAGTTGGGACCGGAGGTCATTAAAAGCAACAAATTAGCCCCGGTCTGTTGTGGCGACAATCTCTCATCGGGCCAGAGAGCAGACGTTGCTTCGTTGCAAAGGCAGTTTGCCGACGTGTTCTCTCCGCTACCAGGGCGCACCTCTCTCATACACCACCGCATAGAAACGCCCCTGGGCGTGGCCATTCGTTCACGGCCCTATCGGCTGCCTGAACACAAGAGGAAAATTGTTCAGGCGGAGCTTCAGGCTAAGCTAGAGATGAGAGTGATAGAAGAGTCCACCAGTGACTGGTGTTGCCCCGTCGTCAATCCGGTTCTGTGTGGACTACCGCAGGGTGAACGAGGTGTCCAAATTCAATGCTTATCCAATGCCCCGGGTCGACGAACTCCTGGATCGGCTAGGCACTGCTCGCTTTTACACAATGCTGGATTTAACCAAGGGCTATTGGCAGATTCCCCTTTCTCCAGAGTCTAAGGAAAAAACGGCCTTCTCCACTCCGTATGGTTTATACCAATTAATCACACTTCCTTTCGGGTTGTTCGGAGCTCCAGCCACCTTCCAGCGGCTCATGGACCGGGTTCTGCGTCCCTACTCTGCATATGCTGCTGCTTACTTGGATGATGTCATCATTCACAGTGAGACATGAGAGCAGCATATGCAGCAAGTGGGGGCAGTGCTCGAGTCCCTGAGGCAGGCGGAGCTCACGGCCAACCCGAAGAAGTGTGCGGTTGGACGGAGGGAGGTACGGTACCTGGGGTACCACTTGGGCGGCGGGCAGGTGCGGCCACAGGTAGAGAAAACAACCGCCATTTCAGCCTGTCTGGCGCCCAAGACGAAAAAAGAGGTCAGGAGGTTCATGGGGCTGGCCGGCTACTACAGGCGGTTCATCCCGTCCTTTTCGGAGCTGACCAGTCCCCTGACCGACCTGACCCGAAAGGGTGCTTCAGATCCGGTCCAGTGGACGGAGCGGTGTCAGCTAGCGTTTGAGAGGGTTAAAAAAGCCCTCTGTGATAAGCCGCTTCTGTATTCTCCTGACTTCTCTCTCCCTTTTGTGTTGCAGACCGACGCCTCGAACAGTGGGCCGGGGGCCGTTTTGTCCCAGCAAGTAGAGGGGGTCAACCGCCCCGTACTGTACATTAGCCGTAAGCTCGCCCAGAGGGAGGTGAACTACAGTACGGTGGAAAAGGAGTGCCTCGCCATTCGGTGGGCGGTCGGCGCCTACCTCCTGGGGCGTCCTTTCACCCACTGGTCGGACCATGCCCTGCTCCAGTGGCTCCACCGCATGAAGGATGCCAACGCTCGGATCACTCGGTGGTATCTGGCGTTACAGCCTTTCAACTTCAAGGTGATCCACAGGCCGGGTAACCGGATGGTCGTGGCTGATTTCCTCTCTTGCTCAGCGGAGGGGGGGGGGGGGGGGGGAGAGTCAGCTTGCGGCCGGCGGGATCCCGGCCTGAGTCGGGCGGTGGGGGTATGTGGCAGCGAGGTGTGGTTAGGGCGCCGGCTGCTGGAGTGAAGGGAGTGGCTCGGCCGGAGGCCAGACAGCTGATCGGAATCAGGTAATCAGTGCCGGAATAAAAGCATGTCGTAACCTGGTTTTGGGCTGTTTTTGCAGTAGGCGGGATCCTGGAAGGTCGCCAAAGGACCTGTGAAGGTTCCCACACGGGCAACGTTGGAGACCCGTGTATACTTTGTTTGGAGCTAATAAACGCCTGTGATAAACCAACCTGCTCTTTCCGTCCCTATTTGAACCCTGTGTGAGCGGAGAGGCTCACAGAAACAAAGTAGGCTACTTTGCAAATATAATTCCTGTTTATTATTATCAACACAGTTACTTGTTTATACAGTGAGGTACATGGTAAATGTGCATGTATGTCGTTCAGTATGCGTTTACAGGTGAATGCGTCTGCATTTCCTGCCAAATACTAGCCTCAAAAAGATTAAAATATAATGAATGCAAATAAATTACTTCTACTAATAATAATAATCATAATCAATTCAATAATATAAACTTATATTATTTTATTATAATATAGTTGTAATATAGTCAAGACAAAACATGCTTATGACATGCTCAAAAACTGATGTTTCTTAAATCTGTATTCAAATGTAGTTCCCTCTGTCAGCAATGTATCAACAACTACACACATTTCTATCAGTATTTCTCTGTGTTGTTGTTGACATGATGATGACTGCAGGAGTTAAGGGGAGAGGCTGAGCGTCACCATGAAATGTGCAAATTGACATAAAAATGAATAAAAGGGGAAAACATGCTCCATGTCTTTTAGGCTGTGAACGTTAACTGTTATGTAAGCCAATAGACAGACAGTGTATCACTCTTCCTCCTGTACGTTAGCAGATAAAAGGCATCACATACTTGAATGAATGGTAAATAAAGAATGCTGGAAATAACTGCATCTCCATTAGCCTGTATGCTCTGCAGAGACTGCCTTCCTCGTGTCGTGAAGCAGCTGATGTTTTAATATGACAATTGGCAATTTGACTTATACAACATTCGCAAGTTGTACATTTGACTCATACAATAACCCTCCTTCAAGTGATGCTCTAGTTTCTTCATGTTTTGTTTGTTTTCCCTCTTGTCTTTTCGCCGACATCTCTTCACCTGCACTAGTGGCCGTATCAAAGCCGTGATTGGTCAGATGTGGATTCATTGCAACCAGAGTTGGGTGTAACGCGTTACTTTGTAACGCGTTACTGTAATAATATTACTTTGTCGGTAACGGAGTAGTGTAACGCGCTACTTTTATAATCCAGTAATCACACTACAGTTACTAACATTTCCCCGACACGCGTTACTTCGTTACTTTCTAAAATCAGTCATAATCAAACCTCAACAAACACCTGCAAAGAACACATGCTAGGTGAAGCTAACGCACATAGCTGTTGTTTATTTATATCACACACACGTAGTTCTTCTTATCTGTTTTCCGGTTGTTGCTTGTTTTGAATGACGAATACACACTACCGCTGCCTGCTGGTAAGGAGAGTTATTGCCACTCACGCATGCGCAGTTCGTACGTGCTCGGCTGAAGTCTGGCTCCAGTGCAACACATGGCCAACACGCAGGAGAACACGCTGACGCAACAGCGTGAGCAGAGATAGACTGCGCAAAATATACAGATAGCAGGAGACAGAGGACAGCCACGGTCAGATAGCAGGAGACAGAGGACAGCCACGGTCAGATAGCAGGAGACAGAGGACAGCCACGGTCAGATAGCAGGGGACAGAGGACAGCCACGGTCAGATAGCAGGAGACAGAGGACAGCCACGGTCAGATAGCAGGAGACAGAGGACAGCCACGGTCAGATAGCAGGGGACAGAGGACAGCCACGGTCAGATAGCAGGAGACAGAGGACAGCCACGGTCAGATAGCAGGAGACAGAGGACTGCCATGGTCAGATAGGAAAACATTCAGGAGCTATCTGGATCAGTCTTATGCGACAATGGACTTTAGCAGTCTGCGTGATCTGCCTGTAGGGAGGGGCGGGCCGGCCCTGCGAGTAAAGTAACGAGTGAAGTAACGAGTAAAGTAACAAATTACTTTATGTAGATAGTAACGAAGTAGTGTAATATATTACTTTTTTTTAAAGTAATATGTAATATGTAATATATTACTTTTTTTTAGTAACGACCCCATCTCTGATTGCAACGGTGTCGGGTTACAGACGTGCTCCCCTTATCACCTCTCACTCTTGCCCCTTTCACACCAACGCGTTTTCAGCTCCGGCTCGGAGCTGGAGCCTGAAAAGTGCAGTTTTTTCCTGTTCACACCGCAGCGGCGCCGCCTCTTAGCTCCGGAATCCGGTTCACTTCAAGCTCCAAAAAATTGTCGATCGAGAGCAGGGGTGCCCACACTTTTTTGGCTGGTGAGCTACTTTTGAAATGACCAGCTCACCGAGGTCTACCAACCAAAAATAAAATCCCAAATTGCAAGGGTTGCTGAATAACACGTTTTATTTATACATGGGATAACTACAATAGGGCTGCGATGTAAACGACTAATTTGATAACCGATTAATCTATCGATTAATGAAACGATTAATCGACTATTCGGACTATTATGCCTTGCACAATTTCTCAAACGCTCTTATTTAGCCATCAACTTTTAGATGTAGCTTGAGGTTGTTTTAGGCATGTGGAAACTAACAATGAAGACAATAAAGATGAATACTTGTTTCAAAAATACACATATTATTAAATTAACTTAACAAATTGTGAACAAAATTAACATTGCTTTTTATTTAAATTAAATAAATGGTTTGTTTGTTTGTAGCCTTTATTTAACCAGGTGAAAGCCCCTTGAGATCAAAAGATCTCTTTTTCAAGGGTGACCTGCAAAAAATATATATATATTTCACATCAAAAGAAACAACAATGTTTTAACAAATCGTATTAAATAATGTGATGACAGAACTGTAAACAGAATAGCTGAAACGTTAACAAAATAAAGAGTAACTCTGTTACCTCTCATCATTAACCCATGTTTATATAATTGAGTTAACTCGTGTGTTGCTGCTAGCATACATAACACCTGACGTGAAAACGTTACTCGTGGATGGGGCGACAGAGCTACTAGAAAGACAGTCGAACCCGGTGCATTCCTCCGTCTGAATATGGTGCACTTTTGCTAAATGTTTAGACAAATTGCTCGTGTTACCGCCCTTACATGATAAACTCTTATTGCACTATTGGCAACGAGCATTGTCCACCTCAAGACGGGTAACATTTAACCACACCTTGGAGCGCCTCTCTCCGCCATCTCCTCCATGTGTTGCTGCATGTAGCAGCTGCGTGTGTGTAAACGGCCCCGCCCCCTCGCACACAGACGGGGGAGAGAGATCTCGTCTGGATTGGAAAGATCAAAAATACACCGACCATAGACGCATTTTTTTGTCTTTTTGCATATTAGAAACGAGTTGGCGACACTAACGGCCCGTCCACACTACAGCTTCAAAAAAAGCTTAGAGCTGGGCTTGTCTGAAGCTCGACCAACAACCAATCACATGAATCTCCCGCCTCTGACACACAAGCAGCGGTTTGATTGGCTAGAGCTCGTACTGGCATATGATTTGATTGGCTGACGCTTCCACCGAAAGCTTCAGAAGCTTCAAAAGTTGAACATTGCTCAACTCTTGCAGCCTGAAACGCCAGGAAAGCTCCGCTCTTCTTCCCACAATGCAGTTCGGTGAAAAGTGACGTCACTCCATTCAAAGTGAATGGGCAGACGCGTTGGAAACCGTTTTTGAAGCTGTCGAAGCTGTAGTGTGGACGGGCCGTAAGACTGCGATATAATGTTTTTGTAGCAATAATACATGACCTTTCTCTTTCTCAACTCGCTACTCGGAGGGAAGTCGCTGTCGTATGCCTTTGATACACTCCGATAATGCACGTTACCTTTTTTGGCAGAGCGACCAAATAAGGCAAATAACCTTTGAATGTGACATCACAAACAAATATTCTTCCTCCCATTCTGGGTGGAAGTGGTATGTTTTTAGCTTTTTGCTCGGTCCCGCACTCCTTTTGTTGTTTGTCTCTTGTTTGTCTCTTTAACTTAATTTGAGTTTTCCCGACACTTGACTGATTTTGTATCGACTGGAAAGCGATAGGTTGCTTTTTCTGTCAATCAAGTAAACTCCTGAATTAAGTGGCAGGGAGGCCAAGGGAGGAGGGATCAAAACCAGTTTTGTCTATTTTAACGGAGCTGGATTTTCTTTTTTATGAATGACTCACGATCTACCAGCATTCCCCCGACGTACTGGGCACCTCTGGTCTAGAGGCAAGAGCTTCGGAGCTAAGAGGTGGCGTCGCTTACGTCGCGTGCAGGAAACTAAACCCACCTCCCCTGAACATGGCAGACTGTCATGCCTGCCTACAAGCAGTAGTGCCTATAAACACACTTTATAAAGTCAGGCAACACTAACCAGGCTTCGTGTGATTCTGTTTATTTGTACCTTACTTTGACCATCCCATATTTGGTTTGTCAAACAGATCACATGGTGTAGTCCTAAACGATAGCTGGGGATTCTGGGTAGTGTAGTGTCTTCTGCCATCCTTTACTCCGAAAAAATATTTGTTTCTCCGAATCGAAGGGGAAAAATACAAAAGCATTGCACACAATTTAAACCAATCAATGTTGTGTAATTAACAAGGATAATCTGGTGTTTTTTAGTCGATGAGTAGTGCAGATATCACTGTAAAATCCATCGACAGTAAGAGGAATACTTACTTCCGGGTGTACAATTCTCCGTTATCCAATGGGAATGGACGCTCACATTGCCTTTAAGGGCAGCCGACACAAACGAATGCCGTGCTTCCATGAGCGTCAAATCCCGCCGCAGATGGGAATACGTCTGTCCGTCCTGGGAGAGGGATCCCTCCTCTGTTGCTCTCCCTGAGGTTTCTCCCATTTTCCCTTTAAACTGGGTTTTCTTTGGAAGTTTTTCCTTGTATGATGTGAGGGTTTAAGGACAGAGGGTGTCGTATTGTCATACTGATATTCTGTACACACTGTGAAGACCACTGAGACAAATGTAACATTTGTGATATTGGGCTATATAAATAAACATTGATTGATTGATTGAATACATTGCAATCAGTTGAAAGCTATTTGCGTCCCTTTATGAAGCTGAAGGAGCCTAGGAGCGTCACAACTGCACGCCACGGACACTGACCAAACGTCGCTCCTGGACGATTATGGAGTGAGAGTGTGTTGACCAAATAAGTAGGGTAATTTTTTTTAGACTTCCATACCATCACATTTATATTTGCAACCACTGTAGTCGCTCCCTGCTGGCTGTAAAGCTGCATTCACATGATAAGTAATTTTCTCTCAGCTCACCGCTACGTGAGAACAATCATACAACACATTCCCTCAGCGTTGGCCATGCCACAGGGAGCCAGGGTGAACTGGTACACTCATTTCTACCAGTCCATTCAATATCTCAACAGACACATGTTTTTTATAGTCTAATGTTGGCCAGGGGCTTGTGAAAAAGGGTGTCAGTGTCAGTATGTTGTCTGTGATATGTTTATGTGCAAACTGTGTACATGTAGTGTAAGTTAAATCTTATCTTATCTTATCTTAACTCATGTGAATATGCTATTTTCTTTTTACGTGAACTATGTTGTATTTATGATTTTTAATCTGGTGTGCAAGTGCAGGATGGAGTCCAAAGCAAATGTCCTCGTAAGCACAATAAAGTGTATGGCAGCGTTGACTCTGGGTAAAGGATGTTGACCGTGATACATCGACATGCTGATTGCACAGGGCTGGGGAACTCTGGTCCATCTGAACTTTGAGCTCTGCGACAGTTCTAACCGGTGCGCTTTGGCCCAGTCAACTCTCCGTAGAAACACAACGGCAATGTGAGCGCAGGGAAGTTTCACTGCTAATTGAGTGAACTTTAGATATGCACTTTATCATTAGAATAAATATACTGTAGCTGTAGATATTTAGTTTGTTTGCATTGGCTTGACTTTCTAAACGTTAAACAACAGGGCTCGCCTCGTCCTCATTGCCCCTGATGAGGTGCCCATGAGCAACTGATTTGTTCCTGTACAGTTTAGCTGCTGGTGGCTAACAGATTATGCCTGCTTGTGGTGGGCTGCTTTCATGTGTGCATTTCTGTGGGAGTGAAGCAAAAATCACAACGTGTCTATTTCAGAACAACAGAAACACATTTTATTTGATTACTCTTTAATCAGACACATGTATGAATGGTAATGAGAGCATTTTGTGAATGTCTGCAGCACCAGGTGCAGCGTCATAATTAAACATGTGAAGCAGGTGGGAGCTGGTGAGTCACGCAGAACGTTCTGTGTGTACAGCGCTGAATTAGAAAATGTAAAAATGTTTGATGGAGGACATTTAGTGCAGTTCAGGATGATGGGGACTCTCCCTCTCTTCCTGTCCCTCTGTCTCTCCGGCTTTTCTGGCTCTCTGCCTTGACACAATTACACTTCAGCTCCTATCAGCTCCCAGGATGCTCCACTGCACCCCAGGAATGGAGACACACACACACACACACACACACACACACACACACACACACACACACACACACACACACACACACACACACACACACACACACACACACACACACACACACACACACACACACACACACACACACACACACACACACACACACACACACACACACACACACACACACACACACACACACACACACACACACACACACATCACCAGATTCATTCTCTTTTTGCTAAGACATACCATGGCAGAATTTAGATTTGATATTTATTAGATGCTCTGTGATTCTTCCAACTGAAAATAGATTTCTGAATGTACACTGCATGCTTTCAGTGCTTTATGAAAACAGTGATAACCTTTGCAGCAGTTTCAACTACACAAATCTGATTTAGATTAAATCAAACTTTGATGATTCGTACTGGGACTTTGGAATTGATGTAATGAAAACACATCTCGTCATGAGCAATTAATGATCATTTTCATTGGCAGTCATCTAAACAAACAGATTGGATTCAGAATGTCACAAACTAAAACAACTATTTACAGTCATTTCTGACCCAGCGCTAGATATATATACAGAGGGGCAAACAAGTATTTAGTCAGCCACCAATTGTGCAAGTTCTCCCACTTAAAAAGATGAGAGAGGCCTGTAATTTTCATCCGAGGTATACCTCAACTATGAGAGACAGAATGAGAAAATCACATTGTCTGATTTTTAAAGAATTTATTTGCAAATTATGGTGGAAAATAAGTATTTAGTCAATAACAAAAATGTATCTCAATACTTTGTTATATACCCTTTGTTGGCAATGACAGAGGTCAAACATGTTCTGTAAGTCACAAGGTTTTCTCACACTGTTGCTGGTATTTTGGCCCATTCCTCCATGCAGATCTCCTCTAGAGCAGTGATGTTTTGGGGCTGTCGCTGGGCAACACGGACTTTCAACTCCCTCCAAAGATTTTCTATGGGGTTGATATCTGGAGACTGGCTAGGCCACTCCAGGACCTTGAAAGGCTTCTTACGAAGCCACTCCTTCGTTGCCCGGGCGGTGTGTTTGGGATAATTGTCATGCTGAAAGACCCAGCCACGTTTCATCTTCAATGCCCTTGCTGATGGAAGGAGGTTGTCACTCAAAATCTCACGATACATGGCCCCATTCATTCTTTCCTTTACACGGATCAGTCGTCCTGGTCCCTTTGCAGAAACACAGCCCCAAAGCATGATGTTTCCACCCCCATGTTTCACAGTAGGTATGGTATTCTTTGGATGCAACTCAGCATTCTTTCTCCTCCAAACACGTCTAGTTGAGTTTTTACCAAAAAGTTCTATTTTGGTTTCATCTGACCATATGACATTCTCCCAATCCTCTTCTGGATCATCTAAATGCTCTCTAGCAGACTTCAGACGGGCCTGGACATGTACTGGCTTAAGCAGGGGGACACGTCTGGCACTGCAGGATTTGAGTCCCTGGCGGCGTAGTGTGTTACTGATGGTAGCCTTTGTTACTTTGGTCCCAGCTCTCTGCAGGTCATTGACTCGGTCCCCCGTGGGGTTCTGGGATCTTTGCTCACCGGTCTTATGATCATGTTGACCCCACGGGGTGAGATCTTGCGTGGAGCCCCAGATCGAGGGAGATTATCAGTGGTCTTGTATGTCTTCCATTTTCTAACAATTGCTCCCACAGTTGATTTATTCACACCAAGCTGCTTACCTGTTGCAGATTCAGTCTTCCCAGCCTGGTGCAGGTCTACAATTTAGTTTCTGGTGTCCTTTGACAGCTCTTTGGTCTTGGCCATAGTAGAGTTTGGAGTGTGACTGTTTGAGGTTGTGGACAGGTGTGTTCTATACTGATAACGAGTTCAAACAGGTGCCATTAATACAGTTAACGAGTGGAGGACAGAGGAGGCTCTTAAAGAAGAAGTTACAGGTCTGTGAGAGCCAGAAATCTTGTTTGTTTGTTTGTTGGTGACCAAATACTTATTTTACCGAGGAATTTACCAATTAATTCATTAAAAATCCTACAAAGTGATTTCCTGGATTCTTTCCCCTCATTCTGTCTCTCATAGTTGAAGTGTACCTAGGATGAAAAGTACAGGCCTCTCTCATCTTTTTAAGTGGGAGAACTTGCACAATTGGTGGCTGACTAAATACTTTTTTGCCCCACTGTATATATATATATATACATATATATATACAAATATACATATATAACTATACCCATAGGCATATATACGTATATACAGATATACATACATATATAACATACATATATGCACATATACCTATATACAAATATACATATATACCTATATACCTATATACATATATATATATAACATACATATATATATATATATATACCTACTTACATACATAACTTACATACAGTACATATATACCTGTATACATATATCAAATACATATACATATATACACATATACGTCAGGGTTTCCGCTAGGATTTTTTCTCGCCGGTCAAATGTCCGGGCAGAATTTATTTTACCGGACAAATTTGAAACTTACCGGTCATATTTCAATAATAATAATAATAGTTGTGTAGCAGAGTTTCCGTAAGCAGGTAATTTACCGGACTATGAGCGGATATGCTGATGTTTAAAACTCAGTTCACGGGGCTCATTTTTATATTGCTTCAGTTTATAATCGTAACAGATCGAAAAAATTCAGATACATTTTTCAATAAATGATTCCACAAACAACAAACAACATAATTATTACATTCAAACAAACTACTTGTAGTAGATAACGTACATTATTCAGAAGTTTACATCAACTTTGAATAATAACACGGGAGAAACGGAGCCTCTCTTTTCCCCTCTCCCTCCCTCTCTCTCCTGACAGCCCGTCAGTTTCTCATGCAGCTCCTGCAGCTCGCTAAACAGAGGGCGGGGCTTCAGGTGATTATGCAGAGCTGCGTGTCTCGGTCAGACTCAGCAGCTGATCTGATCTCTCTCTCGCGTCCGGTTAAACTTCACTCGCGTTTATGTCCATATCGATCAGATCCAGCTCTCCTGATCGGCCTTTATAGAGAGCACCGATCAAACTATTAAGAGTGAATATCGGCCGAGTAATATTATACATTTTACCAGCTAAAAAACGGTAATTACCGGCTAACGGAAACCCTGATATACCTATATACATATATACTTATATACATATATAACTATATACATAAATACATATACACATATAACTATATGCACACATACAGACATATAAGTATATATACCTTCATTGTCACAAGTTAGACACTTCTATTATTGTTTGTTTGGTGGCTCATCTAAACTCTCCTGTCATTTCAGATGCCGCCTTCCTCCAGGCCCTTGTAATCAGCTCATTTCCCTCACCTGGTCTCCCCAGCCCTTCTCCTCACCTGTTACTCATTCCCTCATCACTCCACAGTATTTATACCACCTCACTTGTCCTTTGCCAGATTGTCTTGTCATTTCCACCAAGCTCTCCAGTGAGTGTTGTGCTCTAGCCTAGATTTTTGTCCTGCCCGGTTTTTGATCCCTGCCTGTCTGTTTACGGATCTCGAGTTCCTGCCTGCTCCCTGTCTGGTTTTGGTTGCCTGTCTGACGGATTTCCTGGTTTTGACCCTGCCTGTCCCTAACCTGAATAAACTGAACATTGCTATACACTGGTTGTATCTGAGTCGTGCTATTGGGTTCTGATATGTACCTGTGATCGTGACAGTACAATCTGGCCAACATGAACCCAGCCGACTCAGCAACAGAACCGCCTACGCACGATATCATGTTACAACGCCACGAGCAGCAGCTTACCTTCATGGCTGAAGCTATGCAGGAGATGGCCGCTCGTCACGAACGGACCTTTGTGAATCTCCGTGATCATCTTCAGAACCTTCCTGCTACGGTCCAAAGTCCGGAACTAACTCCAGCTTCCGCTGTTCGAATCCAGAATCCTCCGGCATCGGATGCATCGGACGCTACTCTGAAGCCCCAGGTTCGTGCAGACCATTCCTGGTCCAATGTTCCCTCGCCTTCGAGCTTCAGCCTTCCGCCTTCCCAACAGAAAGATCCCGGGTGGCGTATGTTGTCTCTCTTCTCATGGGCAAAGCTAAAGACTGGGGTACCACCGAATGGGAGAGACAATCCTCTGCATGCTCGTCTGTAAGCTTATTCTCCGATGAACTGCGTAAAGTCTTTGATCACGCTACACCCGGAAGAGAGGTCGCTCGGGGACTGTTTAACCTGGCGCAAGGAGGGAGATCTGTGTCCGATTACTCCATCGAGTTTCGTACCATAGCCGCCGAGAGTAACTGGAATGCTTCTTCACTTCTCGATGCCTTCTACAACGGTCTGTCGGATCGCCTTAAAGACGAACTGGCAGCTCGGGACCTTCCTGCTGATTTAGATGAGCTGGTGGCTCTCTCCATCCGCATTGACTGCCGTCTGCGGGAGCGGAGGAGAGAGAGGGTTTCCCCCCCCCCCCCCCCTCAGCGCATGCTACTGAACAGGTGAGAGGAGGATTTTCTAACTCTTCTGAACCAATGCAGCTGGGGCGGACCCGGCTCTCCGAGGCAGAACGACAGCGCCGCCTGCGGGACAACTGCTGTCTTTAGGGTCATCTTGCCTTCTCTTGTCCTGTAAAAGACAGGGCTCACCAGTCATCCAGAGGGCGCTGGTGAGCTGAATTATGAATATAGAAATGCCCTCTCGACCCCTAACCCATGCTCAGCTGAGCTGCTCGGGGAAAATGCACACTGTCGCAGTTCTTATTGACTCTGGTGCTGATGCCAGTCTTTTGGACATAACACTGGCCTTTCAGATGGGACTTGGTCGGGAGGCTTTGGAGAAGCTTTGGAGAAGCTGACTCAATGCTACAGCTCTAGATGGTCGTCTTCTCTGCAGAGTGACACACCGTTCAACTCCAGTTCAAATGAGCATGTCAGGTAATCGCAGCGAAACACTCTCTTTTCACCTTATCCATGCACCACATCAGCCTGTCATTTTGGGGTTTCCTTGGTTAAGGAGGCATAATCCTCATATAGATTGGGATTCAGGGACTATTAGAGAGTGGAGTGCTCATTCTCATGCTGTCTGCTTAAGATCTAGTTCCTCAATTGATTCCAGTCAGCCGAGGATCTCTGAGTGTGAAGACCTTTCCGGTGTTCCCAAGGATTACTGGGACCTTAAAGAGGCCTTTAACAAAGTTCGGGCCACCTCACTCCCGCCTCATCGTGCTAATGACTGTCCTATTGACCTGTTACCTGGTACTTCTCCTCCTAGAGGTCGACTTTTTTCTTTATCGGCTCCTGAAACTAAGTCAATGGAGAAGTATATCAATGACTCTTTGGATGCATGGCTTATCCGGCCTTCATCATCTCCTGCTGGTGCAGGGTTTTTCTTCGTGGGTAAGAAGGATAAGACTCTGCGCCCATGCATTGACTACAGAGGACTCAATAACATCACTGTCAAGAACAGGTACCCCCTTCCACTTGTTTCCTCTGCATTTGAACTGTTACAAGGCGCTACTATTTTTACCAAGCTGTACCTACGTAATGCGTACCATTTGGTGAGAATCAGGGAGGGGGACGAGTGGAAGACGGGATTTAACACTCCTAGTGGATATTATGAGTATTTAGTCATGCCTTTTGGACTCACCAATGCACCTGCAGTCTTCCAGGGGTTGGTGAATGATGTTCTGCGGGATCTTCTCAATATCTGTGTTTTTGTATACCTGGATGACATTTTGATTTTTTCCAAGTCAAAACAGGAGCATGTGGTCCATGTTCGCCTAGTCCTCCAGAGGCTCTTGGAGAACCACCTCTTTGTCAAGGCCGAGAAGTGTGTGTTCCACACCACAGAAGTCCCTTTCCTGGGATTTGTGGTCTCCACCGGAAAAATCAAGATGGATCCTGAAAAGACCAAGGCGGTCACTGACTGGCCACGCCCTTCAACACGCAAGGAGCTCCAACGCTTTCTGGGTTTTGCCAACTTCTACCGGAGGTTCATTCGAAACTACAGTTTGGTGGCAGCCCCTCTCACAGCTCTCACCTCTCAGAACATTCCCTTCCGGTGGTCCTCGGTGGACGAAGGGGCTTTTGGTGAGTTAAAGTCACGCTTCACCTCTGCTCCCATTTTGATTTTTCCAGACTCTACTCTGCAGTTTACTGTAGAGGTAGATGCGTCGGACACTGGAGTTGGGGCAGTTCTTTCTCAACGTTCGGCCGAGGATCAGAAGATGCACCCGTGTGCCTTCTTCTCTCAGAAGCTGTCCCCAGCAGAAAGAAATTATGACATTGGAAATCGAGAACTGTTGGCAGTGAAACTTGCCCTGGAAGAATGGAGACACTGGTTGGAGGGAGCAGAGCAGCCTTTTGTGGTCTGGACGGATCACAACAATGTGGAGTACATCCGTTCAGCTAAGCGGCTGAACTCTCGTCAAGCCAGGTGGGCTCTGTTTTTCACACGCTTTGATTTTTCTCTTTCATACAGGTTCTAAGAACATCAAACCTGACGCCCTGTCTCGCCAGTTCCAGCCAGTAAGCTCTCCATCTCATTCTGAGAATATCATCGCTTCTACATGTGTCATTGGTCTGGTGACCTGGGAGGTGGAGGATTAGGTCAAGCGCTCTCATGCTGAACACCCAGCCCCAAGCCCTCCTGTTAACCGTCTGTTTGTTCCTGCCACTCTCCGTACCCAGGTTCTCCAGTGGGGTCATAACTCCCGCCTGGCTTGTCACTCAGGAGTGAGACGGTCCCTAGCCCTGATTCAACAGCGATTTTGGTGGTCTTCCATGGAGAAGGATGCCAAGGAATTCATTGCTGCTTGCCTAGTCTGCTCCCAAAATAAGACCTCACGCCAAGCTCCCTCCGCTCCTCTTCATCCCTCTTCATCAATACCCATCAGAAGCCTGGTGACTGTGGTCATGTGACCTGACAGAGCCTATGTAGCTGAGGGAATGATGTCGGTTAGCAGAGGTGAGAGTAGAAGTAACCTCTATAAGTGGCTGTAAGGGACTACAATACTAAGTACAGTGATTTTTGGAAACTTTCACACCTCAGCCTCCATGTGAAGAGGGTATCTCTGTGGTTTGTTCTCTGCTCCTCTTCTGCACCAGGAAGCTTTGTCAGTAAAAGAAAACTCTAAACAAACAGTTCTTCATGCTGTGTTAAGAAAGATCATTCAGGAAAAATCTTTAAGACAAATGTTTACTAAAGTAATACATCGAATCAGTAGGAAAGTCATTTTCTCATAGACTTCTATACAAGTGAGTTCTCCTTGCAACCAGAGGAGGGGCCCCTGGGGGCCCTTTGACAGAATGCAGGTCGAAGGGAAGGGATTCTTCACATTTTAAGGTTGCGGTCCAATAGTCCATTTAGCTTAGGAACCTTCCTAACCGAGTGAAATGACCCGGAAGTACGTCAGTAGCAGCCATGATCAGTGCCGTTCCAATTCTCTAGATCAGGGGTGTC
Organism: Pseudochaenichthys georgianus; assembly: GCF_902827115.2. Lineage (NCBI taxonomy): Eukaryota > Metazoa > Chordata > Actinopteri > Perciformes > Channichthyidae > Pseudochaenichthys > Pseudochaenichthys georgianus. Next base: position 1,335,049 of record NC_047519.1, on the reverse strand, counting down.
AAACTCAAATACACAGTGGGCCAAAATAAAAAAATGGGTACTAGTCGAGGGCCGGACTGGTTCAATGTTTATTGCAAAACGTATTGAAATGAACTTATTGCACATATTAAACCTGGAACCAACAAAGCTTAAATTATTGCCTTTAAAAACAACATTAAACATTAAATCATCAGTTGCATTAATTTCTTATGGCTCTACCTGCAGCTTTTCCCGAGTCATTTCTTATGATTTCATTTCTCCACAGGCCAACAACAGCTTCAAAAAAACTATTTCCCTCAAAGAAAAAACAAACATGCCCTGTTGTTGTGAGAGAAAGTGCAGAAGGAAACATCCATTGAAATTCAGTGTGCTGCTCTGTGATGCTAGTTTAAGCCAGAGACTTGGCATCTCATCTTGGGTGCAAGTTCATCAATGTTTGTCAATCCTCAGGATGGAGTGAAGGTGTGCGTGCAATATACCGGCAGGCCAGATCTAATAGTAATTCGAAATTATCCTGCGGGCCGAAATTAAATCCACCAAGGGCCTGATTTGGCCCCCGGGCCTTGAGTTTGACACATGTGCTCTAGATAAGAAAGGAGGTTTCAAACTTCCTTTATAACCTCCTTTAGCTTAGGAACCACTGGACCTCCCTTGACGAAAGGAGAGGAGAAAATGCTGCCCCACAATGCATTGCAGCCGCAGCATTTGCCGTCACTCAACAGTCGGCCGTTCACGGAAACAACCGATTATGACCCAGAAATTATATCATGAAAGTTACGGTGCTTATTAAGCATTTTAAAACATAGGTGGTAAGTTGCCAAAGTGCTTTGTTCTGAACGTTCTCTTATAATCAAAGAGAGAAATATGAACGTTAGTTTTTACTGAAATGATCAAATAAAGTCAACATTTCACAGTCTTTACTGAGCTGTGTGGAGTTTGTTCAACTTCTAAAAGATGTTTGAATGGTGATATACACAGTGATAGATGTTAAGGACTAACGTTTATAATAAATACATTTGTTTTGATTTAAGATCTTTAGTTCATACAATCATACGTATTGGGATCATTTGTATTAATGTGGACCGGAGGGAGAGGGGGACGAGCAGAAGTTTCACTTTCCTTTTTTATTTCAATTCCAACTTTGGTCCTGAAGAATATGTTTCTCTGTTGTTCATAAAGCAAAGCAGCAGCATCAGAGCACGGTGCAGAGTCTCTAGAGGAGTTCACAGTAGTCCCTCGTTCTTATTAAACATCCATGTTGTAGTCCGCTGTATAGAAAACTGTAGTTTCCATGGTTACCCCACAGCAGCAAACGCACATTCAGGACGTCCGCTGGCGCATCATAAACACGTCGGATAGTGAAAGTGCAGTCGATTCTCTAAAGTACCGCAGTCTCTTCTCCTAAGTCCTTTTGAATTCTCCTGTCCACTATCCCTTAACCCCGTGACCTTTCACTCAGAGGTCAAGGGATAGAAGATTTATCTACAAACGGATTTGTCTACAAACTCACAGATTGATGCTAACTCGTCGTTGCAGTGTGTGTCTAAATCTTCATTTTCTCCCCTCCTCCACTTCTTTCTCTCCTTCTTACCCTCCTTTTATTCTCTCCCACACACTCCTCCTCTTCCTCATCCTTCACCATGTGCTGTGGTCATTCAGGAGTTAATGATGTCTGTGCTAATGTGATCTAGGCCAAGGGCGCAATGGAGACACGCACACACACACACAAACAGTAGGTCAATAGTGCAAGAGGGTCAGACAGATGGTCAAGTTAACAGCAGGGGAATTTAAACCATAATGTGTGAGCGCCCCACACACACACACACACACACACACACACACACACACACACACACACACACACACACACACACACACACACACACACACACACACACAATCACACATTAAACTTGTGAGAAATTTGTTTTATAATTTAAAACAAATCCAATTATATTGTTTAGTCTCTATCTATCCCATAATAACTAAACTCCACCATTGGCCTAGCTCGACCCATCGACATCCTCTCTCTCCTCCTATCCATCATCCATCCATCTGTTCAGGGATCAGTTCATATGGAAATGGCCGATTGTCAGACAAACACTCAAACAGACATGGTGTATTCAGGAGTGTTCTGTACAGGCACACACGTGGGGGACTCTTTCTTCAGGTTTAAAAACCACTGTATTTACAATGCCTGCAAACAATACAAACATACTTATGTAGTGTTTTAAACAACTAGTTCAGTAACTATGCTGCTGCTACGCGGGAGTTACCATTGCTTCACTATTCTCTATTCAAGTATCACTCATATGAAACGGGTCTCAGGTCCACTCTGTGTTAGGAACCTTGACTCAACAGTTTAGAGGACTCAAATGCACGACCCAGAGACAAAAAAGGTTTGAAGAAAAATAATCTTTACTTGCAAAAACAAAATCACTCTTTTAGAGGAAATAACAAAATGACAAAAGTAAAGCGCTCACTATATTTTAGAAGCAAATGGCTTTGTGAAAACTAAAAGTCCTTTATTGGGATGAACCGATGTTTCTCCTGAGTCTGTGGCTCTGAACATTGTGAGTTATTTATGCAGCAGTTCCATTCAATTCATTCAGTTCCATTCAATCGTCAGATGAGAATCAGTCACGTTAGAATCAACTGATTAAAATTGAATTAAGTTAGCCATGCAAAGAGTCATTTCATTTTCAATTATCAGACTAATTCTAATGTTGGCAGAAAACTGTGTTAGTGTAAACACCCATCATTCATAGTGAAAGGGAATGAGACATGTTTTCAACACAACAGAAACATATTGAACAGCACAGTACTGACACGTTACTCAGGGGAGAGTTCACAGTGCTTTGAGGTGCACTCGAGATGAAGCACACACACACACACACACACACACACACACACACACACACACACACACACACACACACACGTGCATACACACACTTAGATTTGTAATTACATGTTATTGTTGCCGTGTATGATTCATGAAAAATATATATTTTCAATGATTGCACACAAAGTACAATGTACATTTACTCAAGTACTGTACTTAAGTACATATTTGAGATACTTGTACATTACCTGATTATTTGTATTATATAATACTAACACTTGTACTCTACTACATTTTGGAAGCAGATGTTGTACTTTTTTACTCCACTACATATATTTGACAGATCTATTTACTAGTTACTTTATAAATTCAGATTCTGACACACAACACTTACTAAAATACTAACACTTTTAAAATAGTTAGTTTGAACCATCCAACATAACATTTAAGTAAAATCACGAGTGTTAGCAGGAAACTTTTTGGCAGCAAACAAGAAGACGTTTTTTCCTCAGAAATATTTCTCAGTTCCAGCTTCTCAAATGTAGATTTGCTGCTTTTGCCTTACAATGCAATCAGCACTACTAATACTTTAAGTACATTTTTCTACTCGCACTTAAATACTTTTACTTAAGTACCATTCTTGATGCAGTACTTTGACTTGAAATTGAGTATTTGTTTCTGTGCGGTATTAGTACTTTTACTGTAGCAGAGTCCTTCTATCTATACGGCGCTGTACTGTAGTAAAGAGTCTGAATACTTTGTGTCCTCTGCAGGCTGGGGGCAGGAAGCTTCGTGGTGTCACCACAGCGCCCCCTGCTGGCCCCCACAGGATATGTCTGTGTCCAGCACGAGAGAAAGCCAGACAGGAGGGGGTCAGAGAGGGGTTCAGCTCCCAGATGAGATAAGGTCAATATAATGTACCATTCATTATATTACAACACAGAATACCTTTACTTCCCATAATGCACTATGATTGTGTGTCTTTTGCAGACCCTTGCCTTTAACAGTGCCTTTCTTCTCTTCATACAGTCTATGTTCCTAACACATACTCCTGTTTGAACAGCAGAGGGCGGCAGAGTATATGAAACATCATGTCCAACAAAAGGCAGGGTTCGTGTAAGAAAAACCTTGTGAGAACACACACTTTTATTACATACTTATATGAGTGAAACATATCTCACGTTATAGCTTTACATTTCAGTATAAACGTATCTTCATGTATCTGAGAAATGTATTACTACAACAGTATTTTGTTAACATATGATATATGTTATAGTATATGCTATATCACTGTACTCTCTTTCCTTTCTGTCATTTAGAAGAATTTACTCCTTTCATTTAAATAAGTTTAAAGAACGACTAAAAGTAGTTATTTAAGTAATACTGATTTACATCAGTTTTGATTTGACTCAACTGTTAACTGAAAATACTGAACAGAATGTTAGGGGAACACACAGACGTCTGGAATATGAGACGTCTCTGTCTGCTCTCTGTCACTTTTCAAATGTACATTTTCTTTATGCTAAATGTCTGTCTTTAGTCACTTTTACTGTTTCTTTATTACTTTTCACAACAAGTCATGCTAACATGCACACTCTGAAGCAATTCCACATTTGTAGAGTCTCACAGAATCAATGCTACTTTCTTAAAAATGGTCAAACACAAGGTGAGGATCATCGACCACTGGATATTGCCACTAACATGTTGTCACTAAAAATGATGAATGTATTAACATGCAACACACATAGAAAGGAAACATATGCATCTCTAAGTTAATAACATATATATCATTTACATGTAATAAATAAGAATTACACCTGTACTAAGTTAAAGAGATATTGCACCAAACGTTTGAACAAGTGATAGTCTTAAATGATCCAGGTCCTGTCTTCACGCTGCCTGACAGATACACAGCGAGGACATGTGATCCCAACAGATGAGTGTACTCGTCCTCCTGACAGCAACCACACCTCCAAGAGACCTTGACAGGCCTGAGATCAGCTTGTCCTCTGTACTGACTGGAGGGTAAGGCTGCTCTTTGTGTTGAGTCATCTGATGAAAGACCAAAGCAACAGTCCATCTGTCAACACTCTGATACCCAGTCTGTGACCAAGCACATTTACTACAGATGTAAATCCTTAGCTCACAAATAAATGATTGTGTTTAAAAGAAGGTCCAGTGATTTCCCAGCAGGACGGTGAGATGAAGTCAAACTGAAGTGGTGTGTGTTGGTGCTGATGAAGGAGCAGTGTGGCTTGGTAATGGGGTGTAATGGTTTCTTTGGACACTGGAGCTCCATGGCGGAGAGGAAGTGTCGGGTATACAGCAGACATTCTGGGTTTCATGTGAACGCTGTTTGAAGGAAAGGAACATTTTTAACAACTGCATCAAACTGATAAAAAACACTGGATCATTCAGTGTCTTAATAAGTCAGTGCTTCAGTTTATTGTGGCTTTGCAGTAACCGTCATGAGTGCTCACAGTTGATCTCAGCTTCATTTGTCAGACACAGTCCCTTCACATTTACACTTGGTATTAACAGGATCTGAAGACTTTATCCAGACGATGACCTCTGATCTATCGTCTTTGTTTTTCTTTATAAGAACGTGGTCATTGGCCTACTTGATTACACTTATCTTCTAGATGTGGTCAGGTGTAAATAAGGTAATAGAATGGGAGGCAACACGGGGATGTTAGCCTGTGCAGACCGTTCACATGCAAACAAACACAACACCCTACAGGTGAGGGAAGCCCCCAAAGCAGAACCACCCCTTTAAGAACATTGATGTGAGTGTGGCCAACTGAAGCTGTTCTGAGTGCAAGATGAGGAGGTGGAGTATGATCAGTGAGCAGCTGAAGTCAAATGTTAGACTTTAACACCAGATCATAACCTAACCAGTCTTACAAATATAACACTATACTGTGCACGTTAATAGTTGAAAAGAATGTAAACCCATCCTCATACTAACTGTTCATCTCCTGCTTATAGCACATAACACATACTATCAATCTACTGGGAAGTAACGGCACCACATGCAGTCACATGACTTCTGACGATGCCTGCTGTTCACGTTCACCCGCAGGTATATAATGCCTGCATTCTGTCACTTAACTTCATGAACACTGACAACGTTTTTGGAATTGCTAACAACTTAAAATACGCTAGCTAGCTATCTCCTAACTAGTGAGCAACCTACAGCAGCGGTAAATCATCTGCCTAATCGTAGCTAAAGCACACAATACTGTTGACATGTCAGAACGTAAATTCTATGCACTTTACACGCTCAAATGTAAAGAACTGTCAAGTTTCTCTCATTGGTAAAGACTAGCAACAACTAAACAGCTGATAACACACAACTCGTGTGAGTATCTCTGTGTGTACCTCTCATGTTCCTGTCAATGTGTATGCATGCATGTAAAACTGTAAGCAGTGAGCACTGAATAGTACTCTGCGTCTTTTCTTGTTGTAAATACTGTCTCTAGGAGAGCTAGTTAGCTGTTACACTGAAACAGATTTCACACAGCTGTATTAGGTTGGTTGAACACAATAATATTAAGTTGAACCTAATATTTTGTATTTAAAGTTAATATTATTGCTTTTAACTAACCTAATACAGTTATGTGAAATCTGTTGACATATTACATTTCATTAAAGTCAATGTTTCAGTTTTCTCAGTGTGGCAGCTTCTCAGTGTCTCGCAAGCCTGGGGGCTCACTGGACCGAAGTTGAATCCCCCTGGGCCTAAGAATCCAGGATTTTTGTATTTTGTAATTTGTATTTTTAACTGAACACAAGTAGCAACTCTGAAACTCATGGTGTAGTTTGTGTAAAGCTGGTTGAAAGAAAGCGACAGTGTCACAGTGAGTATGAAGAGTGTCTCCTTCTGAACAGCACACGGGGGTTTGTACAAGTTGGAGCGTTTGAACCAGGTACCAGGAATAGCGGAGGACAAGAGCCGGGGCGCAGGTGAGATTTTTTAAATGGGGGGGACGAAACAGAGAAATAATTTTCCCGATATTTACTTACTATTTGTTTTATTATGTGTTTTACAATCATAACATTAACCCCTGGGTGGGCACATCAGAATTATCTAAGATGATTTAATTACAACGATCATATGAACAAATGTATATATTGAAAAAAATAATTAAAAAAAATAGGGGGAAGGATCAGCATCCCCCCCGTCCCCCCCACTATCTGCGCACCTGGACAAGAGTAACCAACAGTTTAATGTGGTTCTGATGTGAGCTGCAGGGCACCCGATGACCACACAGCTGCGGATTCAAGTGTTGCGCTCTTTAGCCCCCCAGGAGGGGAACTGAACATTCAAACGGACATGTCATTAACAACAGTCTGTGTACATGTGGATATGCTTTATAGTCTCAAGACATTGAATACTATAAAGGGGAACAAATCCCATTATAAAATAGGCTAGTCATTTGGAATGCATCTCCTTGAAAAGTTTCTATACAACCTTCATTGCTCGAGCATATACCAGCTAAAAAGGCTCCATTGGACAAATGACTTGTCAAAGGGCTCATAACATGTAACAATGCGGCATGTACAGTGGTACAGTGTTACAGTGTTACAGTGGTACAGTGGTACAGTGGTACAGTGTTACAGTGGTACAGTGGTACAGTGGTACAGTGGTACAGTGTTACAGTGTTACAGTGGTACAGTGGTACAGTGTTACAGTGTTACAGTGGTACAGTGTTACAGTGGTACAGTGGTACAGTGGTACAGTGGTACAGTGGTACAGTGGTACAGTGTTACAGTGGTACAGTGTTACAGTGGTACAGTGGTACAGTGTTACAGTGTTACAGTGGTACAGTGTTACAGTGGTACAGTGGTACAGTGTTACAGTGGTACAGTGTTACAGTGGTACAGTGGTACAGTGTTACAGTGGTACAGTGGTACAGTGTTACAGTGGTACAGTGTTACAGTGGTACAGTGGTACAGTGGTACAGTGGTACAGTGTTACAGTGGTACAGTGGTACAGTGGTACAGTGGTACAGTGGTACAGTGGTACAGTGGTACAGTGGTACAGTGGTACAGTGGTACAGTGGTACAGTGGTACAGTGTTACAGTGGTACAGTGGTACAGTGTTAAATGAGGTTTACTGGTCGGGCCACCACAGAAATAGTCTCATTCAGGTAACACTCGGAATCAAAAGTTTATTTCCCTTTTAGATTTAATGATTCATAACAAAATATTAGAATGTTCTAAATACAGTTTGTAAAATGTGACATGTCTGTAGCACATGATGTACGCAGCAGAGTACATACGTGTGTGTGTGTGTGTGTGTGTGTGTGTGTGTGTGTGTGTGTGTGTGTGTGTGTGTGTGTGTGTGTGTGTGTGTGTGTGTGTGTGTGTGTGTGTGTGTGTGTGTGTGTGCCTCTTGTTTTGACAGCAGAGAGAGCAGGGCTGGTTGTGAAGTCTCCTATCTTGTAATCAGGACACAGACACGTACAATAATATTGAAACAGTACACACACAACCGCATGGAGGATGTTACACACACATTCACACAATAGTTATGCAGAAAGGAAACACCCACACACACGAACACAAGCACTCAGTGAAGATGTAAGTCAGCAGTCTCTCTGTCCCCCTTCAGTCTGAAGCTGGTCCAATGTCTCTCTCCCTGTGTGTGTTCCTCCCTCCACCTCTTCATCCCTCTCTCCTGTAATGAGAGAGAAAAATGGATCAGATCCAAAAAGAGAAAAGTTAAACCAGATGTGTCCTGAGTGAATGGGGAACTTGTATTGCTCCCTGTTTCTGAATATTATAAACAAGCTGTTAAAGAGAAACGAGCTGCGCTGTACAAGTTGATCACATGTCCGTCTGCAGTGCCATATAACACAACGCAGCTGGGCCCTCAGCATGAGTCAGGACTGAATGGATGGATGGCTCGAAAAGAGGCTGGGATTAAAAATGATTTTTTGATTTAGCCAGGTGTGCATGGGTCTTACTGTTGAAGCTGCAGACAATGTTATAACTGGGAAATCATTCTTTAAATGACTTCAATCATTTCCTATAGGCTTTATATTTACATATAACCTGCAACACATCAAGTACAAGGTTCAAATAATCATTCATCTGAAAATCCACTATAGTGTTTAAGCCATTTTTATAGTTCCAGTCGTGTTGTCCATTGTAGTGGAGAACAAATAAAGATTGAATAAAGACATGAAACAAACAGATGAAGACAAATGTCTCTGGAAAGGCATCGTCTGAGTAGAATCTGATCCTCCTCAGAGATCTGAATCATCATCATCATCGTCACATGAGGAAGTTGCTGAGTCTCTGTAACAATGTCTGCTTTGATTAGAAACCCTTGATCACCACGCCCAGCAGCACGGCGTAATGCTACTGTGGCTCTGTCCACTTTGGTCCAGACTGAAGTGTTTCAACAAAAATGTAATTTAATTAAAATAACATTTCAACAAGTGAATTTGGAATGTATACCGACCTTCACTAAGAATGTAGTGATCGCTCGACTTTTCCTCTGACACCACAATAAGGAATACGTTTGAGGAGTTTTCAGATGATCCTACGGTGGCCGACTCGACTCTTGGTGTTTGGTTCGTGCAGCTTTTAGTACACGCTGCGCATGTTTCCTCAAGTTTGTGGAGATGTTTTGTCGTCTCGTGTTTTGGCACATTTGTGTTAATTTGTGTTTTCTAATGGAAATATTTTACAACACGCCACTTTTACTTTTGGTACTTTAAATATATTTTGATGCTAATACTTTTCTACTTTTACTTGAGTAACATTTTGATTGCAGGACTTTTACTTGTAAAAGAGTATTCCTACACTCTGGTACTTCTATTCTACACAAGAACAATATCTACTACTACTTTTACTAAAGTACCAGATCCAAGTACTACTTCCATCTTTACCCTTGCTCTTCTTCTATGCCAGTTCTGTGTCTGACCTCTTCCCAGCCCCCCCCCCCCCCCTCTCTCGTTCACTGGTCTCAAGTGGGTTTCTGCATGGGGGGGGGTCAGATCAGCATCAGATTACATTGTAAACAATAGTCCTCTGTTCCTTCTCTCCTTTTTCATGCCCTCCTTAGCCTCCTCCTCTTTTATCCCTCTGGCATCCTCACCTCCATTCCCCACACAGTAACCTACCTCCCCACCCCCCAGCTAACACACCTCACTCTGTTCCCTCTCAGTTCTCGTCCCTCAGGATTTCATCTCAAGTCTTCAGTGGTGGCACAGGGTTATGAGAATCACTTCTGTTTGACCTCTACAGGGTAAACACTGTTTAGTGTTGGAACTATCTATGTTTAGGCAGACCGTGATACATGATGTCATAAAGTAAACCAGAGCAGCTGCATAACTCATTTTGTGATCTAAACTTATGCATACACGATATTAGGACTAAAACAAATCCTGTATTCCATTGGCTATAACAATCCCACACACACACACACACACACACACACACACACACACACACACACACACACACACACACACACACACACACACACACACACACACACACACACACACACACACACACACACACACACACACACACACACACACACACACACACACACACACACACACACACACACACACACACACACACACACACACACACACACACACACACACACACACACACACACACACACACACACACACGTAAGCCCCCTTATCATCCTCAAGGATCTTTCTTAGCACATTCTGCCACCAACGCCATCCGCTAATACTGCTGTCACGAAAAGGTGCGTTTTTATATAGCACTTTCTTTCTGAGCAAACGGACTCAGCTCTGTGAAGCCATTGTGTTCTGCATAAAACAGTTTGTAATTGTGTCTGGTCTGTGGTTGTCATTTACCGTAGCTGTGCCTTGGTACTGCAGGCCAGGAGGGGGCACATGCATAGTTAAGTATGCATGTTCTTGCCACACAAAGTTAAATTGAAGCTGTGTTATAAAGTGATGTGACAGTTAATAAACCAGTTCAGCCTTTAAGTCTTAAAGTAAAGAAACAAACATTCCCAATATTTCAACCAACATAATCTAGACTAGATCAATTTATATTCAGTTAAATGCCTAATACAGTTATGTGTAATCTGTTGACATAATACATTTAATTGAAGTCAATGTTTCAGTTTTTTCATTCTTAAGTACTTCCCACTTCTGCTAAAAACTTAGGAAGCTAAAAAAGTCTTGTTTGTGGTTCTCTACTCTCCTCATCTCCTCTGAGCTGAATCTAGATCCTTCCGTATATAGGCCTGTCCCAGATTAGAAACTGAACTGGGTCAGTTCTTCCAGGGCTGGACCCGCTGCAGGGACAGCGTCCAATAAAAGCCTGTCCTCTGTGAGGAAGTGTGCTGAGAGTACAGAGAGAAGTTCATTCTCTCTTATTTTACTTATCACTTTCAGTTCTTGTCAGGTATATGCAGAGGTGGAAGAAGTACTGAGATCTTGTACTTGAGTAAAAGTAGAAGTACCAGAGTGTAGGAATACTCTGTTACAGTAAAAGTCCTGCATTCAAAATGTTCCTCAAGTAAAAGTAGAAAAGTATTCTCATCTAAATATAGTGAAAGACAGTGAAAGTAGTCGTTGTGCAGATTGGTCCATTTCAGAATAATATATATATATGTTTTATAATGATTGATCATGAAAGTGTTCTCAAAGCTGGTGAAGGTGCAGCTAGTCTGAATGGCTTTGGAGACTGCAGTCTGATACTGTCTGATTTAACACTTGATTTCTCCAGATCTGTAAAGTAAGAAGTACAAAGTAACACAACTTGAAATACTTAAGTAAAGTACAAGTCTCTCACAATTGTACTGAAGAACAGTGCTTGAGTAAATACACTAAGTTACTGTACACCACTGTGCTTATGTTAGACCTGCACAAATCAGTGTTTAATATGACAAATGGACATAATTACATCGTGTAAAGTAACCAGAGTAATTCACTTCTCAGTTTCAGTCAGCTCTAGTTCTCATTCATCTCATTATTACAATTATATTCATCGAGTGGAGATCAAATGAGTCCAAATGAATGCTACATGTTCTCGATGTCTTCAGGATGTGTAACGTGTTTTCTGAATAAAATAATGACCACTGCGTTTTAAGACCCATTCATAAATGTATAGGTCACCAGAGGTGAAAAGTAACTAAGTACATTTACTCAAGTACTGTACTTAAAGGTGGGGTAGCTAAGTTTGAGAAACCGGCTCGAGATACACTTGTTATATTCCATGGAATGCTCTTAACATCCGATAGCAATGAATATCTGAAGTGCTTTGACAAAAAATCCATAAAGAAATGTCATCTGTGGAAGCCGTGGTACTGTAGAAAGCACGACCAATCATCTGAGCCGGCCCGGCTAAAATAACTGGATGGCCTACCTGCCTGTCAGCCTTCCATCTGGGCACACACTTATCTCGTGCCCTCATTGGTCATGTGCGCGTTGGTGTGTGTTGGAGGAGGGGCTCTGTAAGGAAGTGGCAGATTTTCTCCGGTTGTGTATTTTCAAATTCTAGCGCACTTGAGCTGGTTTCTCTAAAATTACCTACCCCACCTTTAAGTACAATTTTGAGGTACTTTACTTGAGTATTTCTATTTTATGCTACTTAATGCTTCTATTCATCTACATTTAAAAGGGAAATAATATAATTGGACTCTTTAACATTTATAAACAGCTTTAGCTAATTTATGGCGGGACGCGGCAAGGGTGCGGCGAGGCTGTGAGTCTGTGTGTGAGCACGCATGGTGTCATTTGCTGGTTGCGAACGCCACTGTAACACATAATCACTGATGTTCCGCTGTAACGGTGGTGGACTCATCAGAACAGAGTGGGCGAGCTGACCAATCAGAGCACAGTGGGCTCACAGGGAGGGGGGGGCAGGAGCTCCAACAAGGCATTTAGGACAGAGAGTGAATACACAGACTAAGAGATGCTGGATGAGAAACCAATGTGAGTTTGGAACATTGAGCAATATAAATCTATTCTAGTAGACCTCAACAATGGAATTATGATCAGTAGAAATGGCCATGTCATGGGACCTTTAAGTACATTTTGCTGATAAAACTTTTGTATTTTTACTTAAGATTTTTACAATAATGTATACTTTTCCTTAAGTAAAGCATCTGAGAGCACTTCCACCACTGAGGGTCCCATGTTTAAGGGATTTACTGCACAGTGTGCTGCAGACTAAGGCGTTGCACGGTGGATGTATACCCCTTGAATCAAACTGTTGTCCTTACACCAGGAGGACCGGGGGGAGTGTTCTGAGTGGTGATGAAGGTGCGGGTCACTGGAAGGCAGCGCGAACCGTCCGGTCACTGAGCGGCTGCGTGGGCCGGAAGTTGTCCCCCAACATCCCATCATTCCCTTCTTGCAGCTCCGCCCCTTTGAAATGGGATCGCAGCCTCCGAAACTCCTCGATCTGAGGAGGGAAGATTTTATTTATTATTAAGAGGCCAACATGTTGTCACAGCTCCAGATATCAAGGCTCCACACTACAGATCAATGTGGTCAAAGGATCTGAGTTTGCATACCAAAGGATTCCCCAAAACCTCAAACATCCCATACAAGTACGGAAGCCCTGAGAGGCAAGTAAGGTAAAACAGAATCTGATAAACCTTGATGTGTGTGATTCTCCCCTGTGTTTAAAGAACAGGTAAATACATGTGTTAAAACAGCCTGAAAAAAAGGGTTATGTGTAAAAACAAGTGTGTGTTGTTATAGACTCATATCCATTTTGTTACTAGAGGCTGAAGTTGACTTTCTCCATACAATAAATATAAATTAGCTTACATATTACTTTCATAAAAATAAATTAGAATGATTATCCAACGATTTTAACATAGGCAAGGCAAGGCAAGTTTATTTATATAGCACTTTTCAACACAAGGCAATTCAAAGTGCTTTACAAAAAACGAAAGACATTAAGAAAATGGCATTTAAAATCAGTCATTAAAAAGAAAAGCTAATAAAAACATAGGACATCATATATGCCACTCAGGGCTTCCATATACAGTGTTTTAAGCTTGTACAGTGCTTTGGAACAGTCTGGTCTCTACAAAACAAGACAATATGGTTTCCTCAGCTCACCACTTCTGCCCTTTGGCTTTCCATAGATACACAGGATCATTGGAGTACTCTATTACCTCATTCACACCAACGGTGTTTCAGGGCCAGTTCGGAGCTGGAGCTTGAAAAGCACCGGGTTTTCCTGTTCACACCGCAGCGGAGCAGCCTCTTAGCTCCGGAATCCGGTTAGTTTCAAGCACCAAATAATTGTCCGGCTGGAGCAAAAGCACCGCATGCATCACGCTTACGTCGAGGCGGGGGCAGGGGCGGGATCAACTCCTGAACAACAACAAAAAGCCCGCGTTTTATCCCGTTTATACACAACGATGGAGAAACTTAACAAGCAGCAGTCCATTAGGTCCACTGAAGATACCAGCTACCTGCTGGGAATCTGGTCTTCCGAAGAGGTACAGAGGAAGCTGGAGCACAATCGGCCATTGTTGTTGTTGTCGGTGTGAGCTGTGAGGGGTTTCCGCGCGGTTTGGCTTTATGAAGCAGGCACGCAAATGGTTACGTCATGACGCAAACGATGACGCAGCACCAGATGGACTCTGGGCGGTGGGAAAAGAGCCGGAGCTAAACCGAAGAACCGGTTCTCAACCTGAAAAGCTCTAGCACAGAGCTTGAACCGGAGTTGCGTTGGTGTGAATGAGGTATCTATGGCGCTTTTCCACTGCAGGACCTAGCACGGCTTAGTACGGTATAGTTAGGCCTTGGTAGGCCAGGCTCACTTTATGCTGCGTTTCCAGTACAGTTTAGGAACTGGGGTAGTAACTATAGTAACGCAGTGTAGGCGGGGCGATCGGTTGTTCGGTGGGCGGAGCGATGCTGCGTAAACCTGCCGTGACGTCATCTTCAATGCGAACAAAAACATCAGCCGTTAGCTGTTAGCACTCAGAGCTCACAGATCCTCTTATCTGTTCAGAAACTAGACACAAGTTAAACAAGTACAAACCACAGACTCATGGCGAATACAGTCGCTGGTTTATTTATGTCTGTAGGCCGTTGTTGTGAGTGTGGATGGAGCATATACAACGTTAGCTTAGCCTGATCGATCCAATCTTCATTCAGAAAACACGCATTTTAAATGATTTTTCGCCTGCTGTCTTGTCTGCAGACCGGTATCAGTATGTTGTTATTTCGGCATCATTTTGAAACGTGTATTACAATTAAATCATGGTAAAATATGTTAATGTTGTTGTTTTTTCTGTAGCCCCGGACAATTCTCCCTCAATAATAATACATTAATCGTGCTTTACGTGAACCTCATCATGACACAAGAGAGGACGGCAGGACTGTAATTGCCCGTGTTCAGTGAATGCAACAGAGGCAAGACACCAGACTAATCAGAGAGTTGCATGGAAATAAACGTGTGCTTGTGTCATTCAAGCTCGGTTCTGGCCCCGTCTCAGGTCGGTTAAATTAAATCCTTGCTTCCCTCACTTGCGTCGTTTCCCTGCATCTAGTCCCTCCCACCAGGGAAGCATGGAGGGACACAAGGAAACCACGAGAAGCAGGGAAATGAGTTTTAAGAGCAATGGGATGTCCTTTCCTCCGGAGCGTCACGTGAAGCGACGTCCGTTTGTGATGACGCCGCACAGCTGTTCGTCTGACTCTGACAGCAGCCAGCTCTGTCCCCGTTATTTTCACAAACACCCCTGCCACACATTTACCGACACAAACATTTGTATCATCTGTTGTAGACCCCAATAAATAAAATAAAATAAGAACTCATTCTCAAAAAAGATAAACGCCATTCTTAAAATGTATAAACTGTGGTGACCACTGTATTACATAATTCAATCTCGGAACTGTGGGGTAGGGGCATTGTTTCCACACGGACATATGTGTTGCTACCTATATATGTTGTGTGCCCTCCTGGCTCTCTCTCTTGTCGTCCCGGGCTGCGACTTGACAACACCTGCATTTCTGCTGCTCATTAAAGCCAGCTTTGTACCTCCATTGCACCGCCTCCTACTCCCTATCTCTCGGCACTACATTGGTGACCCTGACAACGTCTCGTGAAGTTTCCGGGACGGACCCGAACATGGCGAAAAGTGCTGTTTTTGTCGTTATGCCGGAGATTGTTGGAGACGTCCGTGGCTGCCACCGGCACGCGGACTGAGGCTCGGTGCGCCCCCAGCGGAATGGCTGAGGACGTCTCTCGCCATTCCCGCATCGTCTCGGCACTGGAAGACAGCGAGCCTTCCAACTACATGGTGACGATGCACGACCTGCTGGGTAAGAACCCGACTTCTACCACATGGGGCCGTTTCTTCTGGACGTGCGACTGCACGTCCAGGCTGCACTAGCTAACGACAACTAGCAGCTGACCACGTTAGCTAACGACGGCTAGCAGCTACCGATGGCTGCCAGCTAGCAGCTAATGGCAACAGCTAACGGCTAGCTGCTAACGGCTAGCTGCTAACGGCTATCGACCCTTTTGAGCTTTTCCCTGGTGCCTGAGAGGAGGTTCGGCCATGCCTGGTCAGCCTCGTGTGGACCCTCTCGCCTTTTCACCACCTCGACCGCGGCTTCAGACGTCGCCCATGCCTTCATCGGCCCGTGGGTTGCGCACTTCTGGACCCCGTCTCGCCTCGACTCTTCGGTTTCAGACGTCGCCCATGCCTTCATCGGCCCGTGGGTGGCGCGCTTCGTGACCCTGTCTGGCCTTTTCCCTCGCCTCTGCAGTTTCGGACGTCGCCCATGCCTTCATCGGCCCGTGGGTGGCGCGCTTCGGGACCCTGCCTGGCCTCTCCTCTTACCGCGGCTCACGGTTCGCCTCAACGGCGGCTTCGGGCGGCGCCCCGTCTGGCCTCTTCCTTGTCCACGGCTCCTTCCTCCCGGGGATGCTGCTCCTGCCCCCCGGGAACCCTGATCCTTCCTCCCGAGTACTTCGTGCCCACCGCCGCTGTGCCCTCGCCTACGGCCGGGCAGCGCTCCTTCCTGCTGGGGACCACCGGGTTATTCACGCCCGTCGCGGCTCAGCGACCTGGCTTTCTCCGACTGGCGGGTGAGTTCTTCGTTCGCCACGACGCCTACTGCGGCTCCCTTACGACGGTCCGCTCCGGCCCGCCTCCCACCCCCGGTTTGTTTGTGTGGATATGTAGTACATTAACATTTGAATAGCACTTAATGACTGACTGAATGGAAATGACTATAAATGAAAATGTAAAACGAAAAAAGCGATCATGAAAATGTTTCCAATAAATGAATAAAATGATTTTTGTTGTTCAGATATATCACATATTTGTAACTAAATGATACATTAATTGAAACAAAACACAGTATAGACTGAGGAGTGACTCTCGTGAGTTTCATAAGAGATACACAGTAAGGGGGCGGAGCGAGTATCTGAGGATTTCATCGGAGGATGGTCTGGTGGTTCCTCGGTTATCGCTCCTCCATTATCACTCCTCGATCCTCCGGCAGAAATAAGAGCCATGGGACGCTACTCAAGATGGCACAGACAAATCAACTTCCGGTGATACCGATGACCGAGGACCGAGGAAATGAAAATAGTCGACCTGAGACGCAGCCTCTGTGTGTGTGGCAATAGAATGAAGTCCGGCCCATCTACTTCCGCCCCATGAGACCTTATTTCTGAAAAATTATGTAATGAAGTCAATGGAGAGAGAAAACGTATCTTTCGATCCCGTTTGAATTGTGCCATGAATTACACATATGATGTTTGTCAATCTTAAGAAATAATTTCCTTACAAAAAGTTACAGTTTGTCTTAAGACTGTTGAAATATAAGACTATGAAAAATACGCAACTAGAAAGACTACAAATCCCAGAGTCGCGTACATTACCGTTACACATTACACTTGTGTTACTCACCAAAACCTTGTAAAGCCGGTCCCGCATGCTGGCTCTTACGGAACCGACTAACTCCCCTTTTGTGTATGTGCAGTTCTCAACATGGCCAGACATGTAGTGATTTTCACCTCTCTTAATACTTTTCACTTCATTCTGAAAGAAAGAGGTGAAATGTGCTAACGTGACGGCCATCTTGGTGTTGGTGACGTATGCAAGACCAGAGTTGTAGTTCATTGAGCGCTTCACACAAAAAAATGTGTTACTTCACAGTTTTACGACAAACATCATATGTGTAATTCGTTGCACAATTCAAACGGGATGAAAAGATAATCTTTCTCTCCCCATTGACTTCAATACATGATTTTTCCGAAATAAGGTCCCATGGAGGTCCACCGGAAAGGGAGGGACTTCGCCACTCTATAGCGCATTTAGAGAGAGAGAGAGGGAGAGAGGGAGAGAGGGGGAGAGGGGGACCGGTGCCATCAGGGACCGTGTTGTTAGCATCTGGTTAGCTAGCTGCACTAATGGACATAAGGACCTGTTTGTTCCACAACAAGCTGGAGGAGAGTCCTCTCCTCTCAGACTGAGAGACTCAGGTGAGCTCAAGGACTCTCTGAGTGTTTAGATAGTTAACTTTAGTCTACAGGGTTCGCACGGTCATTGAAAACCTGGAAAATCATGGAAATTCAAAATGCAAATTCCAAGCCCTGGAAAACAATATTTTTCCCAAAGTTTTGGTAAAGTCATGGAAATGTAACTAAAGTTGCGTCAAATATAATTTACATTTGATCTAATCGCCGAAATAATCTGCGGTCGCAAGCTGTTATGTGCCATCATGACGCGCATGGTGTTATTTTTTAATATATGAAGCGCGAGCTCGAGTCTTCCTGCCTGTCGGCTGAACTCTGCTGCTCCGGGATGAGGGTCTAACTCCAGCAGCTACATTACCTACGGGTGCGTTCGTTAACAGTAACTGTGCGGTCCGGAGTCACTGTTGCACAGACTGGATGGCTGGTGAACAGCTGTTAGAACGGGCCGTTCAGGTGTTCAGAGCAGAGCTCCCTGTCGGAGCGGCAGAGCATGTTCTATTTCGTATATGGCTTCGCCCTCTAAGGCTATTGCTATTGGGTAATCCCCCTGCGCCCCCGTGCAGCACTGAAAACTTGTAGTCCACGCCCACCCGCAAGGTGGGCCCCACCCTCGGGCCTCCTTCCGGTATAAATAGGAAGGAGGCCCGGCAATCTGGTCCCTCTTTTCTTCAGCAAACCAGCACAGTTACTGAAGCACAGCATCCGTGATTGTCCCTCATGTGGCTCTGGGTTCATAATGAGTTATGACCAGCAGAGATAAAAAGTAGTATGCAAATCCTGCCTGGGGTCAGATTACGCGTACGCGGCTCTAAACCAGCAGGTAGCATGCACACACTTCGCCCGTCTCCCCTCGGGCGACAGGAAGCGGAGAGCGGACGCTCTTGCTGCTGCGGCCGAGGAGGACGATTGGCTTACGAGCCGTGGACAGGACCTCGTGTCCCTGGGGCCGAGTGCCGGGCAGGAGTCCGAAGAAAAGCAACTCCTGCCCCGCCTCCCTCCACGGTTCACTGTGCGGTTCTCCCCTCCCTCCTCTCCTCCGGACGGGGGAGACAGAGTCCGAGCAGGGTGCCAGCTTGGCGGCCGAACATGCTTTCCCCCTCTCCGTCACCACAGCGCGGCGGCGAATAACATCGCGCTGCTCTCCAACTCGGTGGTGACACTGGTAGAGCGGTCCACCACCGAGGCAGAGGAAATCAGCAAGGTGGCCAGCACGGCGCTCATTCTGTGCGCGTCCGTTGCTGTCTCCCAGGCGAGGATTTCCGCGTGGGTGACACAGATCCAGCGCCACCTCTGGCGGAAGCAGGCGTCTGTTACGGAGACGGCCAGAAAAGTGCTACTGGACGCTCCAATCAGCCCGGACAGGCTGGTCGGACCCCAGTTCCACGCCATGGTGGAGTCCATGAAGACGGCCGCGGAACAGGCGGACGGCATTCGCCAGCATGTAGGCTACAGCTGGCGCCAGCCTGCTGAGTGCCCACAGCGGCACCAACGCCCGCAGCAGCTGCGGCGTCCACGCCGGCCACAGGAGGCCGCAAGCGGAGAGACGCCCACAGCAACCGTCTCGGCATCAGACTCGCCCTTCTGCGGCTGCAGGGGCTCCGTCCCATGTCTCCGCTCCCCCACCACCCCAGAGACAGGGTCTCCCGGTGGCGAGTCAAAGGGGAGTGAGGCTCCCCCGCTCCTGGTCTGCTCCGCGAGAGCCTCCGAGGAAGCAGAGCCGGTAATTAAGCCAGCTGCCACTCATCTGTTGATTATGTAGACAGCAGGGCTCCCAATCCAATCCAATCCACTTTATTTGTATAGCACAGTTTAAAAACAGAGGGTTTGCCAAAGTGCTTCACAATGAACATAACATTATAATAAAATATAATATTACACGAATAGATAAAAAAAGCACACAAGAATAAAAACAAGGCACATAAAGGCCATGGACAGACAGTGAAAGCATACAAATAGGTATGACATAGCTCAGCTCAGACTGACTGGTAAGCGAGGGAAAATAGGTGGGTTTTTAGGCGGGACTTAAAAGCTTCAAGAGTGGGCGACAATTTAACATGAGGGGGCAGGTCGTTCCAGAGCCTGGGGGCTACCGATGAGAACGCTCGGTCTCCCCTGGTCTTTTTCTTTGTTTTTGGGACTATCAGCCGCAGCTGATCAGCCGATCTCCCTGCAGAAGCCTGCTGGTTTTAACCTATCGGTTAATTAACTGCAGAGCTCGCTTATTAAGCCGGCTGCCACTAATCTGTTGATTAAGTAGACACCAGGGCTCGCGGCAGAAGCCTGCCGGTTTTAACCTCGGTTAATAACCTGCAGAGCTCGCGGCATTCCTCTGTCCGTGATACGCCTCCTACACACGGTCATAATAAACCCATGAGCGCCGTTATAACGCCTCGTGTGGACAGCACTGCACACACCTCCATCCATCCATCCCCTGAGCGTGTACGCGCCTCATGATGAGAGCCGGAGTGAGACGCAGCGTGTGGAGGCCCCCGCGCAGCCCTTTCAGTCCAAGCACACCTTGGGTTGCCTCACGGGCAGCGCAGGAATGCATACTTCCACGTACCCATCATCCCGAAACACAGGAAATAGCGTTTGGATAATTCCTGGCTCCTCGCATTTTTTGTGTATAGAAGGCTGGAGCCGCTACACAGAGGAGGGATGAGAGTGTGTTTTCATCTGGACGACCTGCTATTTGCTGGCTCGCTCCAGGGAGGAAGTCGCTTTACAGACGTTACATTCGTATCGCATCTGTCAAAGCCTGGGTTTCATAATGAATTGGAAGAAAAGCTGTCCTCTTCCCTCTCAGACAATCGTTTATCTGATAGTGGAATTAAACTCAGCCAGCAGAGCCCAGCTCTCGCGGGAGTGAGTGGAGAAACTGACCCCCTGATCCCACCGGAAGCGTCTGCGACCTCCTCCTGCATCACAACCCACCAGGCGCGTTTCAAAACGTTGCGGAAGCGGGGCGTCGTGTGTGCAGCCTCGCAGTTGTTGGATGAACGTTCCACTTCCTGCCTGCGCTGCGCCGCGTCAAAAATAGGATTCATCCTATATTTTAGAAATTCCTTGCGGCGAGGAGCTTCTGGGACGCTTCGAGCCGCGGCGCAGCATGGCGCAGTGGGTCTGGTGGAATAGCACCCATTGACTAGAGTGGCCGCGATCGCTAAAAACGCTGCAGCCGCAGCGCAGCGCAGCGCAGACGCTCCTGGTGGGATTAGGGGGTAACAGCTCTCCTCTGGCGTGTCACAAACCCGCACAGCCCTCTCCATGAATCAGCTGCTCGGCGTTGGCGTCAGCTGGTCACGTGGGGATTCCCCTGGGTCTCCCCCACAGGTGGAGTCTCCAGAGGTGGTTCATTCGTTGCAGAAGCCTGTTGTTTTAACCTATTGGTTTATAAACTGCAGAGCTCGCGGCATTCCTCTGTCCCAGATATGCCTCCTACACACAGTCATAATAAATCCACGAGCACCGTTATAACGCCTCGTGTGGACAGCACTGCACACACCACTACTCATCCCCTGGGTGTGTACACGCCTCATGATGAGAGCCAGAGTGAAATGCAGCGTGTGGAGATTCCCTCGCAGCCCTTTCGCCTCAAGAAGCGCGAGCGGAGAGGGCAAGGCTCGTCACCATGACGACCATTACAGCATATCTCAGACTAGACCATGTGCCCTGTTTGACAAACCACGTTTTTTTCATCATTCATTCCAATGGCTGGCGTCTATGTCATGTGATCTTCAAATTTCTCCCTGCAGAAAAAAAAAACATAGCCGAACTTCGTTTTATTCTCGGTGGAAAATGCCTATTTTAAAGTTAGTTTGGCCATTAAAATGTGTTTTGATGTCATTTGATGCGAGAAATATGAGTTGTTATTTCAGATTATGTGTGCAGTGGATGTACATGATCTTTAGTTTGCTAGTTATTACGAAGATTACTTCAGGAAATGGTGTCCATAGAACGTTTTCATTGTTACCAAGGTGGTTGCTCGGGACGCTGCTATCGATATTATTTCTGTTATGTTGTGTAACTGTTTAATGGTGTTATCTTTATTGCTACCCCCTTCCCCGTCAATGTATAGTGTTGGTCCACAGTGCAAACGTATTAGTTTAACAAAATCCCCATCTAAAGATACGTTATTTTCCCCTGTGCAATTCCAGTCTCACATCTCACAGCACATCGTCATAAACAAATACCGGAAACAGACCGAAAACATTTTCAAAAAATAAAATAATACTTTATTCCGAGTGTGCTTGCTTTTCTCTTTGAAAGTCATCACATAACGGCATTGTAATACACGGTTCGGCTGCATTACATATTACATATCTGCCGTAGTTCTCTATTTATAGAGCCCTGATGAGAAGACTTCTAGACAACTGAGGAACTGCCGCCAACACTGAATACGTGACGTGGATCATAAATGTATCAGTAGTTAAACAACATCTTACATTTCTTTTCACACAATATGTCTCCTTGCAGTATCAACACTAATAAGATGGGCTGTATTTAAACCATAAAGGTGCACAGCTGATTTAACCTAGTGGTTAAAGCATGTTATTGAATTTCATTATTTTTATTATTAGATATTAATAGGATCCCTATAAAGTATATTCATTACTCGTTATTCTCAGCTAATAGTTAATTAAAGACTGTATATAATGACTATTTTGCACATCCCTTTCAATATTTAAAGATTTTCTAAGGTTTATTGACATATCATATTCACAAACGGTGTAGTTATGCATTGAATGAAAAACTTGGGTCGCAGGTTCCTCAATAGTGCATTACAAGACATCTATCAATATTTGTGCATACCTCCATCAATGTTAACTATGTTGAAGCACTTATTTTAACTGATATTATACATATGTATTATACTCTTATAAGATGTATGTAGTTATTTAATCTCCGACCTTGTCAGGTATTGAACAATCAATAAATAAAGAACACAGAATTGTTAAATATAAAACACAGAATTTGTGTGATTATACTAAATGATGTAAATAAACACCACTGCATATTTACAACTGTTACAGATGTAACGCAAATGTTTCCAACTTGGGATCAATAAAGTATATCTAATCTTAAGCTGATCGATGGCTACTGCCATATTTGCAAAATTTGCCTCTGAACCTTGACAAGTGCATGTTTCAGGCTTATCAATTAATGTAATGTAATGTTATCAATTAACAACAGGAGGGGTCACAAACATAAGACCAGCTGTTAAATAAAGCTCTTCTGACCTTAGCTGGCATGTGGGTATATATATTAATGCTGCCCATTATAAGCACAAGCAATTTTCACCCATTTATCAATTATATGTTTTAAATTTGAGTGTTTCCTGTCCCCTAAACCTCCAGGGATGTACACAGTTTAATACTGGCAACTTCTTATTATGGGAAATACGAAAACGTCTTTTAAAACTACTACTCCCAGTAGAGACGTGCCAGAACATGCCAGAACATGTTGCAAAACACAATAGCCAGCATGTGTAGTTCTGGGGACGCGGTGGACCCGTTCAAATCCAGTTTTGGACAGTCTGCTGTGGTTCCATCCCGTTTCAAGTGCTGTTCGACACTCTGCGTAACCCTCGGAGCACACTCTCCAATCACAGAGCTTGAGGACTATCACGGGGTTTGTCAAGCGAAAGCGGAGAGAATACTTACTTCCCGGTGTAATATTCTCTAAAGCAAATGAGCTGCTCCGACCCTCGGTCCTGACGGACACCAACTTGTGTTTATTAATCAAACAAATATATAAACACAAGGATAATAATGTGTTATTGTTGAGTAAATGGAGAATTGCACAGGGGAAAATAACGTAGGCTATCTATGCCACAATTTTAGATGCGGATTTTGTTAAACTAATACGTTTGCGTTGTGGACCAACACTATTCTTTCACACACAGTGACGTCACGAGCTACCCACAATGCAACACGCGCCATATATATATAAATACGCCATTTTCCTGGAGGTGCAAATATCCTGGAAGTGCAAATATAAACAGCTAGCTAACGTAGCCAGGCAGAGCGCACTCGGTTTTTTCTCTGAATTAACGACCGAAGAAATTGCTGCATGTCTTCGGATTACATATCTGGACTTGAGGGTGCTCTAGGTCATTACCAGCGTAAACTAGAGCTGTGTGGGTTGTCGGATTGCCCTTACAGACTGCCTGCAGATGTATGGAAAAACGACCCTCGAAAGTGGCCTTCGTCGATTTTGGCTGCATCTACGTCTAATTTCTGGAAACACCAGGTGAATACCCCACTTGTCACAATGATATTATCATGCCATTGCATATATTTGGTATTTTAGAGTTGACAATAGGGATGTCCCGATCACCTTTTTTTGCACCCGATCCGATTCGGATCATTTGATTTTGACAATCTGCCGATACCGATTGTTCCCGATCCGATCTTTATGCAATGCATTAAGAGAGAAAAAAGGTAACAGATAACGGCTGGTCATCCAACGTGATGAATTCAGCTATCTTGGCTGTTATTGTGTTGGCCTTTTCACTGTTCTGGGGCAGTTTCTCTTTCCTTTTAAAAGTCTCTGAAAGTGTCGGTTGTTTCAGTGCCGTTACCTGAGTGGCCGCTGTGTACTCGCTGTGTTGTTGTTGGTGTTTGTTTCTCAGGTAGCGTATTAGATTGGTCGTGTTGAACGTAGCTCTGTTCTTTCCACCATGCAGAACCTCTGCCTTGCAAACATTGCATCTGGCTGTTACACTGCCTTCACTTTAAATTTTATAATACTTCCAAACTCCTGACATTTTCTCTGTCCCGACTCCCGAGTCACCAGCTGAACGTAGCCTCTCGTTAGCTTACTGCTACTATTAGACACTGCGCCCACTCTGTTGCCAGATTTCAGAGAAATAAGCAACCAGGTCTATGAAAACAAGCCCAAAGAAAGCAACACATACATGATGTTGTGTAATTTTAAACCAAAACTAAGTCCTCAGGATGACTTTAAGACGTGAACATGGTCATTTTTGTTTTGTAACATTAAATAATTTAAAAAAAAATTATAAAAAAAAATAAATAATCCCGATCCCCGATTTTTTTCTCCCGATCCCCGATTTTTTTAAATCGGGACATCTCTAGTTGACAAGATATTGATTAAGGCAATAGACTATGATATTCAATACAGGAAGCTTAGCAACACCTAGACGGTGTACGGCTGCCTGCTTGCACCTCGCGTAAAACGGCGGATACCAGAAGTACGGTGTCGCCCTCGGCCCAATACCCGTATGTGTGTGTGAAAGAATACATTGACGGGGAAGGGGGTAGCAATAAACATAACACCATTAAACAGTTACACAACATAACATAAATAATATCAATAGCAGCGTCCCTAGCAACAAGTAACAAGTAGTTAATAATAATAAAAAACATTAAGAAAAAGGCATTTTAAACAGTCATTAAAAAGCAACACAATCTACCTGCATTGCATTACTCTAAACGTGTAATAATGTGCTTTAACCAGTAGGTGGTTTGCGTTAAAAAGCTGTCAAGTTTACAGTGTTAACAAAATAAAATATACTGCTGTTTCTGGTTTAGTTTATGACGGATATATTTTGTTATTGTTTTGATATTTGTAACACAAAAGCGATGGAAAAAAACCCACAGCAACACAGAAAAGATGGTCTTAACATGACCCGGCGGTCTAGTAGTTAATAACAAACAATAATATCAAAACAAAATATTACTACTAACTTTATTGTGAAATTCGAACTGAACGGTAAAAGAATAGTTTCCGGTCTATTCTCAGCCCGATCTCTGTAGATAAATAAAAATAAAGAACTACGACAGATGTGTAATATATTTAATGCAGCCGAACCATTTATTCCGATGCATTCATGTGATGATTTTCAAAGAGTAAAGCAAGCACTGCTGAATAAAGTATGATTTTATCTTTTACGAAACTTTTTTTTTCATATTGAATGCAGTGGAGGTCAACCAATCACAGAGCTTGAGAACTAATTACGGGGTTTGTCAAACAGAGCACATGGTGTAGTCCTAAACGATAGCTGGGGATTCTGCGTAGTGTAGTGTCTTCTGCCATCCTTTACTCCGAAAAAATATTTGTTTCTCCGAATTGAAGGGGAAAAATACAAAAGCATTGCACACAATTTAAACCAATCAATGTTGTGTAATTAACAAGGATAATCTGGTGTTTTTTAGTCGATGAGTAGTGCAGATATCACTGTAAAATCAATCGACAGTGATATCTGGGAATAATTAGGGAATAATTTTGTCTTTACTTAAGATATTTGACCTTTCGGCCTGTTGACATTTACGACGAAGCCTAAGTCTGTTATCTGTCTTAAGGAATGGGAAGTCTCAGCTATTGCTGACATTATCAGTTTTATGACCGGTCAACTCTCGGTCACAAGAGCCATAGAGTCAGATAAGTGATTCAGTGTCTCCAGGTGTTCACGTATACCTTCCCCCAATATGCTGATTATCTCTCTGTAAACTAGTTTAAAAGGTCTATCAAGAGATAGGCTGATCAGAATTGACATGACAACCCACCCGCGCAGTCAGAACCTTTTGCTGCTGTGACTTGTGATATGAATTCTCCGGCCGATGCTTGTAATAAACTACCAGTGTTTGACATCAGAACTCCTACTCGTAGAATACTTACTTGTGTACAATTCTCCGTTATCCAATGGGAATGGACGCTCACATTGCCTTTAAGGGCAGCCGACACAAACGAATGCCGTGCTTCCATAAGCGTCAAATCCAGCCGCAGATGGGAATACATTGCAATCAGTTGAAAGCTATTTGCGTCCCTTTATGAAGCTGAAGGAGCCTAGGAGCGTCACAACTGCACGCCACGGACACTGACCAAACGTCGCTATTGGACGATTATGGAGTGAGAGTGTGTTGGCCAGGGAGGAGTACGATCTGCGCAGCTTCTGAACGCAGCCAGGCGGCTGATGTTCTGGGCGCGCACACACGTTGCTCTCCATCAGAGCAATGTATATTCCCGACGAAATTAACAGAGGGGCTCGCAGAACGCAGCAGCCGTTGTATGCGAGGAGTATGGAGACTCAGACCTGTGACACGCACACTGGCGCCTCAGTGGGATTTGGCTTTGGTGTTGCGCGCACTAAAGCAAAGCCCCATTTGAACCTGACCAGGTTCCCCTTAAACTGTTGTCAGCCAAAGTAGTACTGCTTTTGGCTCTATCAGAGAAAAGGGTGAGTGATTTGTCTGCTCTCTCTGTGGCTCCGTCATGCCTCCGGATCCAAGGAGATGGCAGTTCAGCTGTTTTACGCCCTAACCCGGCTTCATGCCTCAGGTCATCACAACTCTTCTAGGTCAAGAGTGATCACCCTGGCTGGCTTATTCCCCCCTCCTTACAGGTCGGAGGAAGAAGCCACGTCTCATCTCCTCTGTCCTGTGCGCGCGCTGTCTTGCTATGTGGCGCGCACAGCGGCCTGGCGCCGTTCTCAGCGCCTGTTTGTGCACTAAAGAGAGCGCTCGATCTGGCAGCCTCTGTCTGCACAACGGCTGTCACACTGGCTGTGTGAGGCGGTCTCACAGGCGTATGTCTCCTCTGGGGTGGAGCCCCCGGAGAACATCAATGCGCACTCCAGAGGAATTTCCTCCTCCATGGCTTTGCACGGAGGAATGTCAGTGGAAGATATTTGCACGGCTGCATCTTGGTCTTCCTCCTGTTCATTTATTCATTTTTATTTGAGAAATGTCTCCCATTCCTCTCAGACACACCCTGTACTGGGTGTCCTGACGTCGGAGTGAGTGACGTCAGGGAGCCAGCTGTGCGCCTCTCTCTTGCCTCTCGGCACACAGAGAGCGGCCCTTTCCCCCTCTTATAGGAGGGATGTTCCCCTCCCGCAGTGCTTCTCAAAGTGTGGTCGGCGGACCACTGGTGGTCCGTGAGCGCCCCCGAGTGGTCCGTGAGTATATTGGTAACATTTCACATAAATTAATTAATTTGAGTTTTTCCGCACTCTCCGCAAAGGAGCGAGCTTAAGTTTCACTTTAAATTGCATGATATTACGGAGCCCCTAAAGGGACATGAAAAAAAAAAGTCAGGATAACGGGTTAGTATCTCGTGCGCACGAGAAACGAATCCGTTATCCTGACTTTATTTTTTTTTGAGAAAGTTACCGATGCACCTAGGAGGAAGTTGAACACGAGACAACCATGTCATTGCAGACTGTTATGTTTACGTGGGGAAATGACAGTGCATACATTATTTGAGATATATTTTGAAGTGAGACTTAATTTTATGGACATTTCGGCCAGGGGTGTAGAGCTATTGGTTTAAGCACCGGATTGGCAAAAAACAGGAGAGTCTGTAAACCAGTCTGCTTTGATCTATGAATTAATGACACACACACACACACACACACACACACACACACACACACACACACACACACACACACACACACACACACACACACACACACACACACACACACACACACACACACACACACACACACACACACACACACACACACACACACACACACACACACACACACACACACACACACACACACACACACACACACACACACACACACACACACACACACACACACACACACACACACACACACACACACACACACACACACACACACACACACACACACACACACACACACACACACACACACACACACACACACACACACACACACACACACACACACACACACACACACACACACACACACACACACACACACACACACACACACACACACACACACACACACACACACACACACACACACACACACACACACACACACACACACACACACACACACACACGCGCGCCGGTACCGAAGTGGGCCGCCCGTTGACAGTTTACGTGGGCTGGGCTGGGTGCGAGTCCCGGGGCTGATTTGTAGTCCCAGTCCGCCCATGATTTATAGCTGTTCAATGAAGGTAAACACAGTGTAGGCGGTACGTAAAAGCTCTTTGAGCTCTGGTTCTGCTCTTCTCTGAGTTACACCTCCCGCTGCCTCCTGGAGTGACCACACACCCCTGGCCGAAATGTCCTTAAAGTGAAGTCTAAGTACGATATATATCTCAAATAATGTATGCACTGTCATTTCCCCACGTAAACATAACAGTCTGCAATGACATGGTTGTCTCGTGTTCCACTTCCTCCTTGGTGCATCGGTAACTTTCTCAAAAAAAAATAAAGTCAGGATAACGGATTCGTTTCTCGTGCGCACGAGATACTAACCCGTTATCCTGACTTTTTTTTTTCTCCCTCTGTTTTTTTTTCTTTTTTCTTCATGTCCCTTTAGGGGCTCCGTATGATATAGCCCAGCGCAACACCTTCATCACACATGCTGCCACTTGTTTGTCCCATTTTCAAGCAATTTGTAATCTGTTCTAGAAAAACGATGGGATTTTGGATATTTGTGGAGTTAGGTGGTCCGCGAGTGTTTTTTTATTGGTTAAGTGGTCCTTATATGAAAAAGTTTGAGAAAACACTGCCTTAGAGGGCTGCGCCATTTACTCATAGAAGCTGGGGTTACAGTAGGTAACCTCAGATGTGCACTGAAAAGTTTTTTTGTCGCATTATTATTTAAGGAATCGTTGAGCTAGCTAACTAGCATACATTGTCACTATCTGCTAGCGTTAGCTTTAGGCTTCGTTTTCTGATAGTCTTTTTCATAGGCTATAAACAGAGGTCGTATAAGTATAGATCTTGTACTTGAGTAAAAGTAGAAGTACTCAGATCTTGTACTTGAGTAAAAGTAGAAGTACTCAGATCTTGTACTTGATTAAAAGTAGAAGTACTCAGATATTGTACTGGAGTAAAAGTAGAAGTACTCAGATATTGTACTAGAGTAAAAGTAGAAGTACCAGAGTGTAGGAATACTCTGTTACGGTAAAAGTCCTGCATTCAAAATGTTCCTCAAGTAAAAGTAGAAAAGTATTATCATCAAAATATAGTTCAGTCAGACAACTCACGTGTTCCTTTAACATGTTTATTAGAAGCAGCATATAGTTGAGTTTGGCAACTAGGCTCGGGCATCATCACTCCATAGATATACATAGCACGATGAGTGATGATTAAATAACTAACCCCCGAGCCTACAGGTGGAAGCTGGGGTGGAAGCTGGGGTGGTGGTGGGGCAGGCAAGCAGCAGCGACGTAGAGGTAGCTGCAGCAATAGCAGCAGCAAGCAATGCATGGAGAGAGATCTGGCAGGTTAAATAGAGCGGCATATTAAGGAGACTCTGTTTGGTTGGTTGTAGAGTGGCAAGGGGGCGTATGCAAATACGAATGCAGCATAAGTGCTCGAGTTGACTGCCTGAACTAGCTCGCAGGCTTCGCTTTCGTAGTCGTTGTGCAGATTGGTCCATTTCAGAATAATATATATGATATGTTTTATAATGATTGATCATTAAAGTGTTCTCATAGCTGGTGAAGGTGCAGCTAGTTTGAATGACTTTGTATACTGCAGGGTAGCTTGTGGATTTACTCCAGGTGGAACTAAAGTCTGATTTAACACTTGATTATATTTCACATCATTCATCCAGATCTGTGAAGAAACTAAAGGGATTAAATACAATTTACCTCTGAACTGTAGAGGAGAAGAACAAAGTAGCAAAAACATTGAAATACTTAAAGTACAAGTATCTCAAAAATGTTACCCAAGTATAGTACTTGAGTTTATGAACTTGGTTACTTTACACCTCTGGCTATAAAGATAGAAAGACTAAGCCTTGCACAGAGGCATGAAAATACATTTTCAAAATGCTCAACAGTGCTGCAAAAATTATAAACTGACTCCTACACAATTAAAATAAATGCTTTTAAAAATAATAATAATAATAATACATTTGATTTATATAGCACACTTTAAAGACAAACGTCATCTCAAGGTGCTTCACAAAGCTATAAGGAAAAATAAGTAAAAAGATATCTAAAGGAGCATATTGGATAAATATATATATTTATATTAGATGTGACTCTTTAGCGTTTCTGTTATTATTACTTGCTGCTTTAGTTGTTCTGACTGCTAAAATCCTCTGTTATTCCTCATTTTAAAGCCGATATTCCGGGGGGCTCGGATGCTTGTCACCTTTTTCATACCTGATGAGTTTGCCTCCCTGACTACAGTTGCTTTAGCGTGTAGAAGCTAGTAAGCCTGCTATTTGATTTGTTTTAGATAGGCACTACAGGTTTCATATGCAGACCTTATTTTCCTGTTCCATGTTAAAATAAAACATTTTCAGATGGTACCACTGAGAAAGAGTAATTTTTTTCGGTCATGGAAAATTAGGTAAAGATCATGGAGAAGTCATTGAAAATCATTGGTGAAAAAGTGTATGAACCCTGAGTCTAAGTTATCTCAGTGGGTCTCAAACGGTTTGGTCACAAATTATTCAAAAGATTATTTCCGCGGCACACCTAGATCATTATAGTTATAAAATAAGAGAATAAAGGAAAAACAGTTATGAAATACTATATGGCAGTAAAACAAGAATACAGTTTAAAAGGGGAGTGATTTGTAAAATATCCATAAAGAAATATCTGCTTACAGTTCTGTTTCATATGGGTGTTGAGAGATGTATCCATAGATCTCTTAATGTTGCTCTCAAAGTGCACCAGATTGATGCATTTAACTTAAATATTTTTAAAAAAATCTTCCCGGGGGGGGGGTGAGGAGGAGGAGGAGAGGAGGTGAGGTCCCTCCTAGAGGAGGTGAGGTCCGCCTATATCCGTGAGCTGATTATCGAGCGTTCATTGTAACAGTCACGGGTGTACTGTGTGTGTGTGCGTGTGGGGAGTGTTGCGGTAGAAAATTCCACTGTAGCGCCGCGGCCGCCGCCACTGAGGGCTAAGCCCCGAATGTTTTCAGGTCCAGGCGACGCCCCTGGTTGTAGCTCCCTTGCCAGCGATTCTCTCTGACCATTCAGCACTCAGCAGTCGAGAGTGTTTACGTCACTAGTTTAGCATATTCAGCCCGGTTGTTGGCCCGGTAAGAACCTCGAATTTTGAGGGCCAGAATAAAGATGAAAAAGTAGCCCTGAACCGGAACTACCCCTAGTGGAAAAGCAAAAAAAAGTGTGCGTGCTGCAGTGGAAAAGCGCCATATGTCTTCAAATATGTTCTCTACTAACAGTTAGAGTGTGAGAAGCTCAGCTGATAAAGCTCTCAGTTACCTGGCTGCGCAACAATGAGAAGATTGAGACCCGTGTGGAGGCCCTGATGGCAGATACATACTCTAATGATGTTGTTGTAATGGCGTGTAATAATATATGATTACCTGAAGACAGCTGACACTGTGTAAACTTTCAGTACTCTCAGCAATCGTTCCTGCTGATTTCAGCTCCTAAAAGCACTACATTGCATACGGAAGGTCTTTACCTAGCTTTACAACCACACACATAAAAACAAAGACTATAACCCCTGTGTTGTGCAATATCACTAATGTATAATAGACATGAGCTGTACAGTGTAAATCTCCCCTCTGTGGGACGAATAAAGGTATTCTGATTTTAAACATTTCTGTGACATTTAGAATAGCCTCTGACTTCCTGTTCCTGTGTTAACCACGCAGCAGATGCTATCGATCCGCTTTACTGTATCACAGGGCCAGGCAGGAACACACATGACAACAGTGTGCTGTCAAGCTGCCGGATTAAAGAAGGGGGGTTTATATCCCACTGTCAAACACCTGTTAGCATAGAAACACTTAAATACCTGCATGCACACACATGCTGTGCACATACACTCTTTAACGGTCAATAACAGGCAGATGTTGGGGGGGTTTGGTGTAGGTAAACAGGACCTGCGGTTTGAAAGCTCTTCTGCTGTTGTTGGTATCTACCTGTGGGACCATGGCACTAACATGATACAGACACACACTTGCACTACTGCCGATATGAAAAATAATAATAATGTCCACTGAGTCATTTTAATGTGGGAAAATGTATGTCAAATGAAAATTGAATTTACATTGAAATAATGCACAAATGTAAAATAAAGCTACATTTTTTGCATTTACATTTTCAAAATAGATTTTATATTAGAATATTGTCTATGTAGCAAATGAAATCTTTTCATAATGAAAAGTCAAATGCTGTTTTCATTTTGTTATTGTTAGAAAATTGTATACAATTTTAACTAATATTGACATAAAAAGAAAGTCAAGTTACATTTTCTTTGCATTACATTTTCCAAATTTGATTTAATATTTGAATATTGTCTGCTTTTCAGCATGGAATATTGCACTTTAAATTTCAATTTTATTCACATAACATTTACAAAA
This sequence comes from Pseudochaenichthys georgianus, assembly GCF_902827115.2. Classification (NCBI taxonomy): domain Eukaryota; kingdom Metazoa; phylum Chordata; class Actinopteri; order Perciformes; family Channichthyidae; genus Pseudochaenichthys; species Pseudochaenichthys georgianus. Next base: position 1,301,463 of record NC_047519.1, on the reverse strand, counting down.
TGTATATTTGAAAGACAAATGTAACATACATGACACATTTGATGTCATTGTGGAATTAAATTTGAATTTTCAAGTTAATATTAACTTCGAGCTTCCATACGGAAGTTTATCAACAGCAGAGAAAAAACGAATGATGTTGTGTGCTTCTTTTGGTTATGTTAGTTTTGCCTAATGTGGATGGAATTAAACAATTGTTTTATTTAAATGATGTTTCCGCCCAAAATATGGCTCCCGATTTAGAGGGAGAGAAGCCCCTGTAATGTTTAGAGCAGTGGTTTTCAAAGTGTGAGGCGCGCCTCCCCGGGGGGTGCCAGAGAGCTTCAGGGGAGGCGCAGCGTGAGAAAAAAATAAGAAACAGTGAAATGTAGCTAGTTAACTTCAGCTAAATGTATGCGAGCGGCAACATGGATCGATTTTTAGTGAAGCTACCTAAAGTGAGAGAGGAGACAGCGTCTGGCATAAAACGTCACTTGCACACTTTTGGCTGTCTGTGGAAACCGAGTTCCCCCACCTCGCCAAAAAGGCTGTAACAGTGCTCATTCCCTTCACCTCCACCTACCTGTGTGAGTGCGGCTTTTCCGCATTGACTTTGATCAAAAGCAAGTACCGGTCAAGCAGGGGCGGATCTACCGGGGTGGCTAAAGATAGCCTTGCCACCCCAGCTTTGTTTTGAAATAAAAGTTGTGGCTCATCGGACATTTATGAGAGAAAATCCCTAATGTCCGAGTGCAAGTGAATGCCCGACAAGACGCGAGCCTTGTAACCCATCCCCCGGCCCTGGCGTGAGCGTGGAAATGTGATTGTCGGCGATTTAATTTGAACGCAAAGCGAGAAGCATTCGGACCCCAAGTAGACGGAAGGAATGAGGTATTTGCGGTCTACAATGACAGAGAAGAGACTGTCAAGTTTGGCTGTACTCAGCATTGAATCAAAACGCACTAAAGCTGTAGATCTTAATAAGTTTGTGAGGCGTTATGCTGAACAAGATGGTAATCGCCGCAGTCAGCTGTTATAGGCATGCCAACTTGATGCTCTGCTCACGGATGACTCGATGAGCATAAAAACTGTCAAAGGTTCCATGTCATGCTTTTCCGGTTATTACCCGTCCCCTTGTGTATAGTGACCGCCGGAGCCTTGGCGGCGGGTGCGGTATCGGCGCAACAGCGCTGTGAAAGTCCACGGCCTACCTATGCCAGAGCCAGTGGCGCACCGAAGGCAGCAGCCCACCAACAGCAGCGGCCCACCAGGAAAAGTCCCGAATCTCCCGATGGCCAACACACACACACACACACACACACACACACACACACACACACACACACACACACACAACACACACACACACACACACACACACACACACCACACACACACACACACACACACACACACACACACACACACACACACCACACACACACACACACACACCAGCACACACCCACACACACACACACACCACACACACACACACACACACACACACACACACACACACACACACCACACACACACACCACACACACACACACACACACACACACACACACACACACCACACACACACACACACACACACACACACACACACACACACACACACACACAACACACACACACACACACACACACACACACACACACACACACACACACACACACACACACTCACACACACTCACACACACTCACACACACTCACACACACTCACACACACTCACACACACTCACAACAGCGTTGCAGTCGGGAAGAAAAGCAATGTGGAGCGGCATCTCACCACTTGATAAGGAGTTTAACCGTGACACTTTTCGAAATCCCGTTTGTGTCCCCCCACTTTACAAATAGGCCTATGTTTATTATTATTTTGAACGCAAGCCGTCATCGCCACGGAGGAGCACACAGCCTCTGTGAGCGAGCGAGACAGAGAGAGAGAGAGCGAGAGAGAGAGCATACCTTTATCTATTTAATATAGATGTAAAAAATAAAGTAAGAAATCATTCCAATGTGTACTATAGGACAGTAAAAAAAAAAACAGTTTAAAAGGGGAGTGATTAGTAAAATATGCATAAATAAAAAGAAAGAATGCTAACTAGGTAACATAAGATAAGAATAAACAAGTTTAAATTATTTTGTATTGGTTGTGATCATATTCTAAAGATGTTTGGATTATTAAAAAGTATACAGCTCCCTTTCATCTGAGTGCTGAGAGCTGTATCCATAAATTCATTTTGTGCTCAAAGTGCACCAGATTGATGCATTTCACTTCAACATTTAAAAAAACATCTGAAAACGGGTCCCACAGACCCAAACAGCACACAAAGGTTAAAGGTCAGCATATCATAATGTTAAAATGTGCTACATATATACACTGCAAAAAAACTGAAAAAGAGGAGTAAAAGTAGCTCACGACTTGTTTTATTTTTTGAAAGTAACCCTCATCCTAAAAAAGGTTGGAGACCCCTGTTATAGAACGATACATTTGACCAATTTAAGTTTGGCCTACCATTTTATTGGAGCAATGAGGAACAGGTGGGGCTTGAAAAGGCCCACCCGTTCAAAGCAGGGAATGACAGAAAAAGTTTGAGAACCACTGGCTTAAACCAAAGTGGTAATATTTCAAATGGCTCTTAAATACACGCAATATAGTCATCGTAATGTTTGTTTCTGTGAGTTTCATTTTCCCTTTATGTAGCACATGTCCTGTTTCAGTTGAATCAGTGTGGCTAAATAAAAGACTCACATAATTAGGGATGCCCCAATCGATCGGCCGCCGATCGTTATCGGCCGATATTCACTCTTAGTGTGATCGGTGCTCTCTATAAAGGCCTACCCCTGGAACAACCTGAGCTAGTTATAACAAGCCGTGTAGGACAGAGTGAATACACATAGTTTACAGAGATGCTGTGTGAGAAACCAATGTGAGTTTGGAAAATTGCACAATATAAATCTATTCTAGTAGACCTCAACAATGGAATTATGATCAGTAGAAATGGCTAAGACATGGAACCTTTAAGATGATGACCTTACGCATGTAGATATATATAAAAAATATATATAAAAAACGGTTTTAAGTCCTGAGAAATTGATGAGAGGATTAACATCATCAGCCTTAGAAGAACCTGCTGGAAAGAGTCAGGCAGGGGCTGAGTTACAGCCAGGGGCCACAGCTCACTGGCAGGCAGGGGGTATAAAGGTTTCCTGTACTCTACTGAATGGACTGATCCTCAGGTTCATTGGATCTGTGTGGTATGAAAGCTTGCTGGGCTCTGATTGTATCTATACCTGTGATGTGATGCAGGAAGAGAGAGAACAGTGGTTTAAAGCACCTCTTTTCACCCTCTGTCTGAAACCATAGCCCAGTCTGCTCTGGTTAGTTAGCTGGCCGACTCTGTTGTAATTGGTCACTAGTCTTGGATGTTAGTAGAAAGCAATAATATTAAGTTTAAAGAGAGTCCACTTAATGATTGTTTTCAACTAACTTTTTGTGACATTTTGGACATAATGCATTTAATTAAAGTCAACGGTTCAGTCTTTTCAGTGTAACACAAGTGCTGACAGGAATATATTTGATCACAACGGAGTCGGCCAGCTAACCAATCAGAGCAGACTGGGCTCTGGTTTCAGACAGAGGGTGAAAAGAGGTGCTGCAGCACAGGCAATATGAGAAGAATAAATAGATTTTTGAACATTAGAGCATGGAGACATGTCCCAGTAGAGACACTAAATACTAATATACACCTGAACATCAGCAGGAGAGGACTCTTTAAAGTAGAGATACTACATACTGATATACACCTGAACATCAGCCGGAGAGGACTCTTTAAAGAAGAGACACTACATACTGATATACACCTGAACATCAGCAGGAGAGGACTCTTTAAAGTAGAGACACTACATACTGATATACACCTGAACATCAGCAGGAGAGGACTCTTTAAAGTAGAGACACTACATACTGATATACACCTGAACATCAGCAGGAGAGGACTCTTTAAAGTAGAGACACTACATACTGATATACACCTGAACATCAGCAGGAGAGGACTCTTTAAAGTAGAGACACTATATACACCTGAACATCAGCAGGAGAGGACTCTTTAAAGTAGAGCCACTACATACTGATATACACCTGAACATCAGCAGGAGAGGACTCTTTAAAGTAGAGACAATACATACTGATATACACCTGAACATCAGCAGGAGAGGACTCTTTAAAGTAGAGACAATACATACTGATATACACCTGAACATCAGCAGGAGAGGACTCTTTAAAGTAGAGACACTACATACTGATATACACCTGAACATCAGCAGGAGAGGACTCTTTAAAGTAGAGACTCTACATACTGATATACACCTGATACATCAGCAGGAGAGGACTCTTTAAAGTAGAGACACTACATACTGATATACACCTGAACATCAGCAGGAGAGGACTCTTTAAAGTAGAGACACTACATACTGATATACACCTGAACATCAGCAGGAGAGGACTCTTTAAAGTAGAGACACTGCATACTGATATACACCTGCACATCAGCAGGAGAGGACTCTTTAAAGTGGAGACACTACATACTGATATACACCTGAACATCAGCAGGAGATGACTCTTTAAAGTAGAGACACTACATACTGATATACACCTGAACATCAGCAGGAGAGGACTCTTTAAAGTAGAGACACTACATACTGATATACACCTGAACATCAGCAGGAGAGGACTCTTTAAAGTAGAGACACTACATACTGATATACACCTGAACATCAGCAGGAGAGGACTCTTTAAAGTAGAGACACTACATACTGATATACACCTCATAACTCAAAGACCGCACCTACAGGGTTACTTGGAGAGGGTCCGAGTCCGACCCTTGTCAATTAAATACAGGGGTCCCTCAGTGCTCTGTTCTTGGTCCCCTCCTCTTCTCCTTGTACACAAACTCGCTCTGATCAGTCATTAGCCCGCATTCTATTTCATACCACTGCTACGCTGACGACACCCAATTAATTCTGTCCTTTCCCCGCTCAGAGACCCAGGTCGTTGCACGCATCTCTGCTTGTCTAGCTGACATCTCTCAGTGGATGTCTGATCATCACCTCAAGCTCAACCTTGACAAAACTGAACTGCTTTTCCTTCCGGGAAAAGATTGTCCCACTCTTGACCTAACAATCAACATTGGCACCTCTGTTGTTTCCCCGACCCAGACTGCAAGGACTCTGGGTGTGACCCTGGATAACAACCTGTCCTTCACTGCAAACATCGCTGCTACAACCCGCTGCTGCAGATACACGCTTTACAACATCAGGAGGATGCGTCCCCAGCTGACCCAGAGAGCCACACAGGTTCTGGTCCAGGCTCTCGTCATCTCACGCCTAGACTACTGCAACTCCCTCCTGGCTGGTCACCTGCATGTGCCATCTGACCTCTGCAGCTCATCCAGAATGCAGCTGCTCGCCTGGTCTTCAACCTTCCTAAATTCTCCCACACCACTCCGCTCCTCCGCTCCCTCCACTGGCTTCCGGTAACTGCTAGAATCCACTTCAAGACAATGGTAATTAAGTACCATGCTGCGAATGGATCTGGCCCTTCCTACATCCAGGACATGGTTAAACCGTACACCCCAGCACGTGCACTCCGCTCTGCATCAACCAAACGGCTCGCTGCACCATCGCTGCGAAGGGGACCCAAGTTCCCATCAGCAAAAACACGTGGGTTTGCTATCCTGGCTCCAAGATGGTGGAATGAGCTCCCATTGACATCAGGACAGCAGATAGCTTACACACCTTCCGGTGCAGACTGAAAACTCATCTCTTTCGACTCCACTTCGAGCGATAGAACTATTAACAAAGCACTTATATACTAATAAAGGGCTGGCTTAGCTAAAGCCAGTTGAGTAGCACTTGAAATGTTTTTGCTCTATGAAGCCTGATGTACTTATATGATTCTGTTTTCTTCAAGTTTGTATTTTGTTGGTCGAACGCACTTATTGTAAGTCGCTTTGGATAAAAGCGTCAGCTAAATGCAATGTAATGTAATGTCATGTAATATACACCTGAACATCAGCAGGAGAGGACTCTTTAAAGCAGAGTCACTACATACTGATATACACCTGAACATCAGCAGGAGAGGACTCTTTAAAGCAGAGTCACTACATACTGATATACACCTGAACATCAGCAGGAGAGGACTCTTTAAAGTAGAGACCCTACATACTGATATACACCTGAACATCAGCAGGAGAGGACTCTTTAAAGTAGAGACCCTACATACTGATATACACCTGAACATCAGCAGGAGAGGACTCTTTAAAGTAGAGACACTAAATACTGATATACACCTGAACATCAGCAGGATAGGACTCTTTAAAGTAGAGACACTACATACTGATATACACCTGAACATCAGCAGGATAGGACTCTTTAAAGTAGAGACACTACATACTGATATACACCTGAACATCAGCTGGAGAGGACTCTTTAAAGTAGAGACACTACATACTGATATACACCTGTGTTGTGACTCGACAGATATGTTAGGTTTGCCTTTGTGTGTTTCCCGCCCGTGAGATTGCTTGGCCCTGCCCTGATTGTTTTCACCTGTGCCCATCCCCCTCACCTATATATAGCCCTGGTGTTCCTTTGTCAGTTCGTTATGTTTCATGTCGTGAGCACCCAGGCCTTTTGACTCCTGATACTTACCTTGGGATTTAGACCTTTTGTCAAGTGAGTTTTTGTGTTGCTGTACAACTTTGTTTTGGCTTTTTATCTACTTTCTATTTTTTGTGAAAGTACGATTTAGTTTGTGATTAAAGGAATGGTATGCTCATGACACTCTTTTTTTTAAATTATCATCCGATAAAACAGACCAGTCTCTGCCAGTCTCTCTCTTTTTTTTTTTAATCCGATGACATTATCAGTGATTTTAAACTGATTATATACGGAAATAACATCAACACTGTGGGCGCCGCCATTTCCCGGACGTGACGTAATCCATGCGTTTGGTTTTCGAAGACACGTTGATCTCCATGTTATTTACTGTAGTTTCTCTCTTCAAATATGCCTCACTGTATCGCCAAATATTGCCATAATTCGGATAGGAACAATCCACGGAATGCTCGGTTCCATCTGTTGCCAAAAGGTAAGCATAAGAAGTACATTCGGAGGCAGTGGCTAGCGAAATGTGGCCGGCCCGAACCGAGAGATTTACAGGCTCATGTATGCAGCGAACATTTCACATTTCCGGACGACTACTCTGAGAGTATGATAAAACATAACATGGGATTTAAAGAACAACCATTACTCAATGGAGATGCAGTACCATCGGTCTTTCTGGTGTCATCACCGACCAGGACACCAGTTCGGCCAGTTGAGAAATCGCCCTCTGCAAGTGTGAAGCGACGGAGGAGCAGAAGTAGTGCTCGGAGTAAGAATAAGGTATGTTATAGCGCATTTCCATTGCAGCGGCTAGCCCCGTTTTAACGTCCAGGCCAGGACAGTTTTTGGTGGCCTTTCCATAAAGCGTAGTACCGGCTAGTGTGTATTTCCCCCCAGTTTTTCCGGCCCCATAAAATCGTGATTCTATGGCCAGGGACAACGAAGCTGAGTATGCTAAACTAGAGAGGGAATCGCTAGCAAGGGTGGTACTACATGCATACATATAGTATCTTATATCATCTTCCCATTATACACACATGCATTTCCAAACATCTGGACTACCTATGTTGCAAATGTATTATCTTTTCAATTTACACACGGCATCTATTGCACGTCTGTCCGTCCTGGGAGAGGGATCCCTCCTCTGTTGCTCTCCCTGAGGTTTCTCCCATGTTCCCTTTAAACTGTGGGTTTTCTCCGGAAGTTTTTCCTTGTACGATGTGAGGGTCTACGGACAGAGGGTGTCGTATTGTCATACTGATATGTATGGCTGAATTCCCCCATCCAATCTCTTCACATTGGTCAAAACTTGTTCCTCTGCTGACGAGTCCGAACTGAAATACCCCACCATGTTTCCGTGTGTTGACAAAGTGAACGCATGGATGACGTCACGACCATCACGTGACTACTGAAAATGGCAAACATGGCGGCGGCCAGACGGAATATACAGGTCTTGATCAAAAAGAGCTATAAAATCATTATTTACCGGGGAATATCGCTGATTTCTTCAGGGTATGGTTTAAACATAACGTTTCACTAAATACTGAAGTTTTGATTAATTATCTAATGAGTGGACCATTCCTTTAAAGAACATTCTATTTTTGGACATCTGTCTCCGAATCCTGCTTTTGGGTCCTGCGTCCTGTATCTCGGTTCATAACAACCTGAACATCAGCAGGAGAGGACTCTTTAAAGTAGAGACACTACATACTGATATACACCTGAACATCAGCAGGAGAGGACTCTTTAAAGTAGAGACACTATATACTGATATACACCTGAACATCAGCAGGAGAGGACTCTTTAAAGTAGAGACACTACACACTGATATACACCTGAACATCAACAGGAGAGAACTCTTTAAAGTAGAGACACTACATACTGATATACACCTGAACATCAGCAGGAGAGGACTCTTTAAAGTAGAGACACTACATACTGATATACACCTGAACATCAGCAGGAGAGGACTCTTTAAAGTGCTGCATAACTTATTCTGAATAGCTTCATGTGTTCTCATGATGGGTTTATAAAACTCCAGAACAAGAATTAACGTGCAACAATTGTTTTCCTTGTCTTGATCAAATGATCAAATGAACCGAACGACAGGTGTGAATCAATGATGCTGGACCATTGATGATTTAAATTAAAAATATACATTTCGATGCTTTTAGAACTATGTATTTTTGAAACCATACTATCTTGTGATAACCTGGCACCCTCATTACCCACAATGCAACCCTACCAACAACAGTTCTGATGGAGTTGTGGGTGTCATGCTGTATAGCCTCCAGCTGACAGAAGTGGGTCTACAGCAGTCTGGTGGACTTTCTGACTCCACACTTATTTCTTCATGTTTCAGACTGAAGTCTTCAGACTGACAACACACACATACACGCTACATACCTGGAGCTGGGAGATGGTGAGGGGGTAGCGGTAGAGGATCCAGGTCACATTTTCACTACAGGGTGGAGTGGTCAGAGACCCTTCATACACCCAGTAGTCTCTCAGCAAAGGGTCTGAGGGTGAATTCAAAGTGTGTTAGTGAAGGCTGCCCATAGAAACAGGCAGGTATAAGAAAAACATGGCTGCCAAAGAGAAGCGGTGATGCCAGCAGTGTGGAGGAACTGGAGAGTTCTAGTTCATGTTCAAAAAGCATATTGTGTCCTTGTAAAGAAAACATGTTATTCTTGATTTTGTTCAAATTGTTTAGGAACATAACAGTACATTTCAAATATATATATGTATGGATAGATGTCCAAAGCAGCATTTACTCTCATGTACTAAACAAACACCGTTCTCGAAATGACGAGATAATCTTATATATGCACACTGATCAGATGGTCCAGTCAAAGGCTGGTAGAGTGGGTGCTTCACTGCATACTTTACATACTTTGTATATGATATCATATAGGGGATTCTGATGGTCCATTTGATTAAAGTAGGCCAGGTTGGTATAATAGCAGATTCCTTAGGCTCTGCGGCCACACAAATCCATGATTAAACCATGTGTGAGCTCTCTCTGATCTGTCCTGTTTCTGCGTATGCAAAGTCAAACAAACTGGTGACGTATAACAGAGGTGTAACTGAGCCACACATCTGTCAACAGTGACTGACTGAACTCAAACGCTCCACAAGGTCAACCAAACAAGAGCCAAATGCAATATTTTCAGGAAGGACCTCACGCTTCAATATGTATGTATCTGTTCATGTTTGAGTCTGATTACTTTAGATTGAGATGAGTTAGGACAGTTCTATCTGAGCTAATTGCAAAGTATTTTATAATTATATTGTTATGTTGTAATATGTCACTATTGCTGCGCATTTTTTTGCAATTATCATAGTCTATAATAAGTCCAATAGTCTATAATGTGATTAAAGTTTGTTTTAGAGTCAAATAAAATGTTTTGCAGTGTTGTATGTGTTGTTCTTTTATTATTATTTTAACTTTATTTAATTTAAACAATAACCACTAGATGTACTTATCATCCCATTGTAATGTTTCACAACCATTACAATTATAAAAACATTAAGATCCTTGCAAAAACATCTTTAGTAAATGAGCAGTGATTATGATGTAATATAATTAGGGCTGTCAAACGATTACAATTTTTAATCAGATCAATCACAGCTTAAAAATTAATTAATCATGATTAATCACCATTCGAACTATGTCCAAAATATGCCATTTATTTATGTATATTGTTGTGGGAATGGAAAGATAAATGAAAGAAGGCGGATATATCCATTTAACATAAAGTATCTATGTTTATTATAACATTTTTCTGCATGTCAAAATGAAAGACAGCCCACACACCTATCAATCATCAAACCGTGGGGTCTTAATTCATTACGTGTTGATTTCTATCAACGGGGGAGTACTTCAGGAAAGTCGACAGAGGGGGGGGGGGGCTAGTGGAGTACATCGTGACCACAGAGTGTGAACGTTGTGATCAGCTGTTTTAGCGCAGTTCTCCAGTGAAGGGGGGAGTCTCCCTCCGCAGCCGGTTGGCGTAGTTTTGGCACAGTTCCGTTGTACAGACCGACGTTAACAGCAGCCCTGTCTGTGCACACGGAGACCGACTCTGTCGTCCGGTGATCTAACCGCCTTCTGGAAAAGCTTCACAAGTACGTCGGTACGCAAATGCGCTTTGTGACACAAGTGACGGTACGCATTTCAGATTACGCACATAACCTGCGTACCAGTTATGTGCACCCCTGTACCAGAGCCATATTATTACTATTATATGGCTCTGCCCTGTACTACAGCAAAAGTATTCTGCGTCGGGACTTCCTGCAACAACACCACGCCGTTTTCAAAGATGTTCTATTGAGAAGACGATCACTACGTGACAAAAGTTTTCAAAACCGTGGCTACCGAAATCAATCTTACTAACTGCTGTCTGTGCAATTTACTCCGCGCGAGTTGGCAGACTTTATTTTGCTTACTTTAACATCATTTTTCATGGTGGGGCTAAGCCATTTCTTGGTATGGGTGTAGCCTACCCCAGCCATACCCTGGCGCTGCCACTGGTGGCACGTATGGGGCGGGCCATTCTTCACATGCGTTAAATATTTTAACGCAATTAATTCAAAAAATGTATTACCGCCGTTAACGCGATAATTTTGACAGCACTAAATATAATACCTATAAAGTCATTATAAAATGCTTTACAATGTGTGATGAATATTTAGAAATGCCTATAAGCAAAGTTGCACAGGACATCGAGCTCATTGCGGCTCATTATCAGTACGTTTATAACCCGGTATGGACACAAGAGTCAGAGGGTAACTGATAACACTAGTAATACAGTGTACGCTGGCATAAAGAATGAAACAGTGGACAGAATGATGGTGATCCAGCAGGCTACAACTATAGCTATATTATAAGTTGTTGTTCTTTCAGAATGTCTAATATATTGATTACACGTTGAAATCTGTGTGTTTCTGCTCACCGGGTAACAGAGTGTTGGGGTTGAAGCAGGGGATGATCTTGCTCTTCTCCTGGCGGTAACAACAGAATGATTGTATTCATGCATCGTTGGTGAAGTGATTATTAATCATCTGACCTGATGATGTCAGACCCCTGCTCACCTTGTACTGCAGGTCCTGCAGAACCTCGGTGATGGCCTTCAGACCCAGGTGCTCCTTACCGATCTGATGAACAACATGTGAGGGTTCAGAGGCCTGAGACTTATCAATGTGCCTTCTGAAGATGACAATAACAGAGGTAAATACTTCAAAGTTCAAGGAAGATTTCAGTTTATATCCGTACAGGAAGTAAACAGGAAATGGAACCCTAAGGAGCTGTGGCTTTGGGGGGTCAGGGCTGTCTGCGGGGGGAGAGGGGGTGTCTACTAACTGAAACGTTGACTTTAATTAACTGTAATTTGTCAACAAAATACACACAACTGTATTAGGTTAGTTAAAAGCAATCATAAGTTTAAATAAAAAATATTAGGTTAAACTTAATATTATTGCTTTCTACAAACCTAATGTGTAATTTGTTGACAAAATAAAGTTGATTACAGTAAAGTCAACGGTTCAGTTTTTCTTAGAGGAAGCTGTTTGTAAGAGAGGGGTCGCCTTCTTTGAACCACGATGTAAACATGTTTATTTCTGCTGTAAAGTTGGTCATTTCAACATGGGGGTCGATGGCAATTGCTCCCTTCTGCAGACTGCTCCTACTGGCCACTAGATGAACTGCAGTTTGAGGCACTGCCCCAGAGTTTGCTGCTTGGTGCAAAACGCGTTACAACGGCCTAAAGAACCTTCATTAGGACAAACGAGCTACACTATAAGAAACATCTTCAATAACACATGCCCAGAGTTTACAAAAGATGCGGCATAAAATAAATGCATACAATTTCTTTTTTACGTGCAGCTTTTTTTATTTCCAGTGATTCCTTTATGCAGATTATTTTTTTTGCCGCATTTTTGAAAGTGTATACGTGTTTCTCGACTCGGGCCACTGTAGTGTGGTTGCCCTTGTCGGCCTCCGCACAATGGGGATATCTCCTCTGATCCTATGTGAAAGATTACCTGCACAAACAGAGCTATGATGACGACTCCATTCTTCTTCCCAAGAGCATCCTCCAGAGAGTTGAACAGAGTGCTGTTCCAGTGAATCAGATGGAGCTGCAGACACACACACACACACACACACACAAACGCAGACACACAAGACAACCTGTGTTTGAGAGGTTGTTGTGAACAGATGTAGAGAACAGAATTGAGGGCTCTTATGTCAACCTCATGTGAACATGGAGAAAGTAGTGCTAACTTCTGCCCTGAAACCCTGAATATCCCAGTCCACAGATCAGTCATGTGTCAGCTCAAAAGCTGTCATATTTATCTTACTGGAACATAGAAACAGTGAGATCATTCATTTACTTTAATTCATTATTATGTTTCTTATTGAGCAATAAATGTGTGGTTTTCAAAAGAGTTCAAAAGCTATCTTAATAACAGAGGTCAACACTTCAACGTTTAAGGAATATTTAAGTTTATACCTGCTGTATCTGTACAGGAAGTGGAACTGGGCTATCTAAATATGGAGTGTTGACTTGTACTTGGAGAGGTCCCAGTTCACCTCCTTTGAGCAAGGCATCGGACACCCCCCCACCCCAAAACCTACATCCAGGATAATGGCATATCATTTCCTCTTTATTGTTTACAGATATATGGATTGGCGCAACTAAATATAAAGGTTCCCACACACACGCAAACTCACAGAAACACGGATGTTAGAAGTGTTATTTGTTAGAGAACATTAAACACGGTCTGTTCAAGGACTCTGCAATGATAACACTATGTTATTTGAAGGACGAATGTCAATGCCAGAAGTCTCTCTGTGTGTGTGTGTGTGTGTGTGTGTGTGTGTGTGTGTGTGTGTGTGTGTGTGTGTGTGTGTGTGTGTGTGTGTGTGTGTGTGTGTGTGTGTGTGTGTGTGTGTGTGTGTGTGTGTGTGTGTGTGTGTGTGTGTGTGTGTGTGTGTGTGTGTGTGTGTGTGTGTGTGTGTGTGTGTGTGTGTGTGTGTGTGTGTGTGTGTGTACCTCCATAGGGAAAGCCTTGAAGTTGACAGTGTGTTCGGATCCTCTCTGGTTCTCTTTGCCCCAGTGGAATCGAACCTCATGAAGCTCATACTCATGATCACTAGGCAACGGACCACCGGTAACCACTGACAACAGCACAGGAAACCCAGGGCATCGTGGGCAAGCACAAACAGGAAGTATAAAACAGGTCAGAGTAAAAATGAAAGTGAGAAAACGTGCACTGAAAAAACTGAAACATTGACTTTAATTAAATGTATTATGTCAAAATATGTCACACTACTGCTGTTTCCCAATAGACCTTAACCAACTAACTTATTATTTCTTCTTCTAAACTGTCACCTGTGTCTTAGACCCAATTCCATCCAAGCTGTTTAAAGAAATGTTACCCCTAATTAGCACATCTATAATACCATTTCTTAAATATGTCATTATTGTAAGGCAATGCACCACAGTCATTTAAGTAAGTTGTAATTAAACCTCTCCTTCAAAAATCTAACCTTGACCCTGAGGTTATGGCCAACTGTCATGTCTCGGAAACTATTATGAAAGTGTATTCTTTACATTAGTTTTATCATGTCCCTTTGTCCTGTGCTTTCTGTTTATTTGGAAAAGTAATTCTCCCTCTCGTTTCAGGACTCCATGCTCCCCGCCCCTATGTGTCTCCTGCGTTCGTGATTGTTTACCCCGCCCTGATTGTTTCCACCTGTGCCCCTCACCTTGTGTATATATTGTGTTAGTCCCCACCTGTCCAGTGCCAGTTCGTTTCTCATTCATTACTAAGTTCAAGCCTGCTCCATGGTCGTAATCTGTTTTTCATGCTCCTGATTATAGCATTTAGTTTTTCCTCGAAAGAGTGATTTTGTGTTTCCTGTTTCATTACTGTGTTAAGTCCAGTAAAGTCTTTATTTTTGAAAACCAGTCTGACTCTGAGTTGTGCATTTGAGTTCATGCCTCTGAGTTCACCCCTTGACACCAACTATAGACCAATATCTAACCTTCCCTTAATATCTAAAATCCTTGAGAAAGTAGGCCCAACAGCTGTGCGAATACATACATAAGAATCAATTACCTGAGAAATGTCAATAAGGCTTTAGAATCCGTCACAGCACAGAGACAGCACTAGTGAAAGTCACAAATGACCTTCTCATTGTATCTGAAAAATGACTTTGTTCGATTCTGATACTGTTATGGCGCGTTTCCACTGCAGGCCTCGCTCGGTTTGGTTAGGCCTTATTAGGCCCGGCTCACTTTAATGCTGCGCTTCCATTACAGTTTAGGAACTGGGGTAGTTACTATAGTAATGCAGTGTAGGCGGAGCCGTGACGTCATCTTCAATGAGCGCCCCAAAAAACAACACAGCCGTTAGCTCTTAGCACTCAGAGCTCACAGCTCCTCATATCTGTTCAGAAACTAGACAGAAGTTAAACAAGTACAAACCACAGACTGCCTGTGTCATGGCGAATACAGTCGCTGGTTTATTTATGTCTGTACGCCGTTGTTGTGAGTGTGGACGGTCGGAGCATATATAACGTTAGCTTAGCCAAGCTCCATTTAGAAAACATGCATTTTAAAAGGGTTTTTCGCCTGCCGTCTGTCTGCAGACTTGTCAAAGCATTAATTAATGGTTTTTACTAACCGGTATCAGTATGTTGTTACTTCGGCATCATTTTGAAACGTGTATTACAATTAAATCACGGTCAAATATGTTCATCTTGTTGTAGTTGTAGCTCCCTTGCCAGCGATTCTCTCTCTAGTTTAGAAAACTCAGCCTGACTCAGCCTGGTTGTTCCTTGCCCTAGAACCACGATTTAGTCGGACGAGAAAAAAGGTGAAAAAGTAGCCCCAGGCCAAAACTAGGCCAAGTGGAAGCGCAACCAAAAATGGGCCCCGCACGGCTCGGCACGCTTAAAGCGAGCTACCCGCTGCAGTGGAAACGCGCCATTAGACCTGAGTGCTGCTTTAGATACCATTGACCACAACATCTTACTACAGAGATTAGAACAGTCAATTGGCTAAAAGGGTACTGCACTAAACTGGTTAAGGTCATATCTCTCAGAACGGCTTCTGTTTGTATCTGCTCATGATGAATCCTCAATGAAAACCAGATTCAATCATGGAGTACTGCAAGGTTCTGTCCTTGGAACCATTTTGTTCTCTATATATGTTGCCATTGGGCAATATTAAAAAGGAAATATTCAATTAATGTTCATTGTTATGCTGACGATACACAGCTGTACCTATCTTTCAAGACAGATGAACAGTTTAAATGATCAAAACGACAAGAATGCCTGTCAGGTCTAAAAGCATGGATGACCTGCAACTATTCATTATTAAACACTAACAAAACTGAAGTGAAATCTGGAATGAAGCATCAATTAACATACACTGAACAAAAATATAAATGCAACACTTTTGTTTTTGCTCCCATTTTTCATGAGATGAACTCAAAGATCTAAAACATTTTCTTTATACACAAAATAACCATTTCTCTCAAATATTGTTCACAAATCTGAAAAAATGTGTGATAGTGAGCACTTCTCCTTTGCCGAGATAATCCATCCCACCTCACAGGTGTGGCATATCAAGATGCTGATTAGACAGCATGATTATTGCACAGGTGTGCCTTAGGCTGGCCACAATAAAAGGCCACTCTGAAATGTTCAGTTTGATGGCAATGTTGTGAATCGAGTGGCCCATGGTGGTGGTGGGGTTATGGTATGGGCAGGCGTATGTTATGGACGACGAACACAGGTGCATTTTATTGATGGCATTGTGAATGCACATTTCACATCCTGACTCAAACCGATGCAGAGAAACTCCTTGATGCTTTTATACCATCCAGGCTGGATTACTCCCTTTTAACAGGCTGCCCCACCACGCGTGGGGTCTGTCTCGCAGACCCCACGCAGCAACCAGGAAACGACACCAGTAATCCAGCTCACACTGTCCGCTCCTCGAGCCTCAAAGGGCGCAGCAGCGAGCCCCGCAATGTCCCGCCAACACGGCACCCAGACCCCATGTAGCATTCTCATCTGTTTGTCCTTACTGGTGTCATTTTCTGGTTGCTAACAAATGCCATTGTAACACATAAACACTGATGACCAGATGTAATGGTGGTTTACTAATCAGAACATAGTGGGCGAGCTGACCAATCAGAGCACAGTGGGCTCATAGGGAGGGAGGGGGGGCAGGAGCTCCAACAAGGCGTGTAGGTCAGAGAGTGAATACACATACTATACAGAGATGCTGTATGAGAAAACCAATGTGATTTTGGAACATTGAACAATGTAAATATATTCTAGTAGACCTCAACACCTCAACAATGGAATTATGATCAGTAGAAATGGCCATGTCATGGGACCTTTAATTAAAGTCAACGTTTCAGTTTTCCAGTGTGGTCATAATGACTGAGAGCTCTCACTCAACATGCATAATGCCTCCTCATCACTTCTGTAACACATGAATGAGTAGATCTGTTGTCATGTGACTCACCTGACTTGGACTTGAGAATGATGCGGACTGAGTGTCCATCGTTGATTACCTCACAGTCTCGACAAACCACATAGTTTGGTGATAAGCCGACAACCAGGAGGGATGGGTCGTAATGAGCCTCCCTGGAGTTCAGGTTGATGGGAGACTGGTACTCGCCGTTGGCTGCTGGGAAATGGAGTCCCCATTCTACACCTATGGGTGGAACAAGTCACACACTCATTACATGTACCATCCCTGTTAAGGTCTCGCAGTTAGTGAACATTAGACAAATATCCTTAAAGCCAGTGCAGAGAAATGTCATCTATCTAATGATAGCTTATTTATCATCAGAGGTCGAAAGTACATACTCGCATTACTCAAGTACTATACTTACATGTTGTACTTTTTACCACACTACATTTATTTTTTCAGATTGGTTTAGTAGTTAATTTATTAATTCAGATGTTGACACATAATACCTAGGAAAAACTTGAACCATCCAGCATTATATTTAAGTAACTATACCATAAGTGGTTTCACAAAATTAATTGACAGCCGTTTTTTCTGCAATGAGTGTCAAGGAGAGACTCTGAGGCATGAACTCAATTGCACGACTCAGATAGTGTTTTCAAAAATAAAGACTTTACTGGAATTTAGCACAGTAATCAAAACAAGGAAAACAAATATACTCTTTCGAGGAAAACTAGCAAGTGATCAATGAGGTAGATCCGTGGGAAGTCCGTGAGGTAATCAGGAACGTGGGTCATAGTAAGACAACGAACTGACAATGAACAGGAGGAAGCTACCACAATATATACACAGGTAAAGGGGACACAGGTGGAAACAATCAGGGCGGGGAAAAACAATCAAGGACGCAGGAGACAGAAAGGGGCGGGGAGCGTGGAGGCCTGAAATGAGAGGGATGATTAATTAAGGGAATAAACATAAAGCACAGGGCAAAGGGACATGACAAAACTAACATAAAGAATAAACTTTCACTATTAGTTTCCTAGACATGACAGTACCCCCCCTTCTAGGGACGGCTCCTGACGGCCCAGGCTCCTCTGAGTTGAGGCGGTCAAAATCCTCAATGAGGCTTTTATCTATGACGAAGCGGGAAGGAATCCATATCCGCTCCTCAGGACCATAACCCTTCCAGTCAACCAGTAGCTGTCGCCCTCTACCCCTTTTCCGACTAGCCAATATCTTCTTGACGGTGTAAACCGGACCTCCATCAATCATCCGGGGGGGCGGGGGGGGGGTTTGGCGGTGGGAACCATAGCGCTCTCCTTCAAGGGTTTTAGTTTCCCTACATGGAAGGTGGGATGTACCTTTATGGACCTGGGAAGCCGTAGTCTCACTGAAACCGGGTTGATGACGGGAAAAGGACCCACAAACCGGGGAGCCAATTTACGGGAGAGTACGTGGAGGGGAAGGTCTCGTGTAGAAAGCCAGACTTTTTGGCCTGGCTGGTATACAGGAGCTGGTCGGCGTTTTCGGTCTGCTGCTCTTTTCACCAGTTGTGAATTCCTGCAGAGGATCTTCCTAGCCGCAGCCCACACGCGTCGACAACGCCTGACCAGCGCGTGGGCAGACGGGACCGTGACCTCCCTCTCCGTGGCTGGGAACAGTGGCGGCTGGTAGCCATAAACACAGTGAAATGGGGACAGGCCCGTGGCAGAAGTAGGGAGGATGTTGTGCGGATACTCAACCCAGGTGAGGTGCTCGCTCCAGGAGGATGGATTCTGGGACACCAAGCAGCGCAAACAGGTCTCCAGTTCTTGATTTAGGCGCTCTGTCTGGCCGTTAGACTCCGGATGGTATCCTGACGAGAGACTGACCGTGGCACCGATGAGGCAGCAGAACTCCTTCCAGAAGCGTGACACAAACTGGGGGCCCCGGTCGGAGACAATATCCTTTGGGAAACCATGAAGCCGAAACACATTATGCATCATGACCTCAGCCGTTTCCTTCGCTGAGGGCATCTTGGGCAGAGCAATGAAATGTGTCATTTTCGAAAAACGGTCCACTACCGTAAGAACTGTGGTTTTACCTCTAGAGAGGGGCAGGCCAGTGACGAAGTCCATGGAGATCTCTGACCAGGGTCTGTTGGGAATAGGGAGTGGTTGTAATAGTCCTATTCGCGCCCTGGAAGAGGTCTTGTTTCGAGCGCAGACAGGGCACGCCTCCGCATACTCCTTCACCTCCTTCTCCATGGATGTCCACCAGAAACGTTGTTTTATGATGAACATAGTTCTCTTGACTCCAGGGTGACAGGTGAGCAGCGAAGTGTGAGCCCAGTGGATCACCTGTGGTCGCTCGGCCTCCTGAACGAAAAGCCGGTTAGGCGGGCAACCCCTTGGTGCAGGAGCTCCAGCATTGGCTCGTATTACCTCCTTCTCTACTGACCAAGTCAGCGCTCCTACCACCCGGTTTAATTGGATGATGGGTTCAGGCTCCTTGACTGCAGGCACAGGGTCAAACAGACGGGACAGAGCGTCAGGCTTGACATTCTGAGACCCCGGCCTGAAGGAAAGAACAAAGTCAAAACGGTTGAAAAACAAGGTCCACCTAGCCTGGCGGGAGTTCAGTCTTTTGGCCTTTCTTATATACTCCAAGTTTTTGTGATCGGTCCAAACCACGAAAGGATGCTCGGCTCCCTCCAACCAATGCCTCCACTCTTCCAGTGCCAGCTTCACGGCCAGCAACTCACGGTTTCCCACGTCGTAATTTCTCTCTGCTGGGGAGAGCTTCCTGGACAGGAAAGCGCAGGGGTGAAGTTTGTTGTCCTTCTGTAGTCGCTGGGAGAGGACCGCTCCCACCCCTTCGTTGGAGGCATCCACTTCTACCACAAACTGACGAGTGGTGTCCGGCAAGGTGAGTATGGGAGCAGAGGTGAACATTCCTTTAAGCCGAGAAAAAGCCTCCTCAGCCTGAGGAGACCACAAAAAAGGCACTTGAGGGGACGTGAGGACATGAAGAGGGGCTGCAATAGCACTGAACCTCCGCACAAAACGTCTGTAAAAATTTGCAAAGCCTAAAAACTGCTGCACTTTCTTACGAGAGTCAGGGGTAGGCCAACAAGCTACTGCGCTAACCTTCTCTGGGTCCATCCTAACCTGACCTGGCGAAATGATGAAGCCCAAGAAAGTGACTGTCTCTGCATGGAATTCGCATTTTTCTGCTTTGACAAACAACCTATTCTTGAGCAGCTCTTGTAGAACCTGGCGGACATGTTGTTTATGGGTGTCAAGGTCAGGGGAGTAGATCAGAATGTCGTCAAGATATACAAAAACGAAACGGTTCAGAAACTCCCTCAACACGTCGTTGATCATAGCCTGGAACACAGCAGGAGCATTTGATAATCCAAATGGCATTACACGGTATTCATAGTGGCCTGAAGGGGTGTTGAAACCCGTCTTCCATTCATCGCCCTCCCTGATCCTGACTAAATGATAAGCGTTACGCAGGTCTAACTTGGTGAAAACCTTGGCTCCCTGAAGCTGCTCGAAGGCTGACGAGATGAGAGGAAGGGGGTACCGGTTTTTAACCGTAATGTCATTGAGAGGTGAGTAGTCAATACAGGGCCTAAGAGACCCATCCTTTTTCCCAACAAAAAAAACCCCGCTCCTGCTGGTGATGAGGAAGGGCGAATAAGGCCTGTTTTGAGGGAGGCATCAATATAGTCCTTCATGGCCTCTTTCTCAGGTCCTGAAATAGCATATAGTCGACCCTTAGGAATTGTCGACCCAGCAATCAGGTCGATAGCACAGTCATAGGGGCGGTGAGGCGGAAGAGTCAGAGCCTTGGATTTACTGAATACTTCACTTAAATCGTGGTAGCAGGAAGGGACTGAAAGAACATCAGGAAAATATATTTCTGGGATAGTTCCCTGCCTAACCCTCCCAGTGTTACCTCTTCTGTCAATCTCCGCTACCCGCTTAACACAGTGATCTCTGCAATTCTTTCCCCACCCCTCCACCCTCCCAGATTGCCAATCAATGTGAGGGTTATGAAGTTTCAACCAGGGAAACCCCAAAATGAGTGGATGTTGGGCTGAATTAAACAAGTGAAATGACATTGTCTCGTGATGGTTATCATCACATCTTATTTCTAAAGGCTCTGTTTGGTGAGTCACTTTAAACAACAGCCGCCCATCGAGAGCACTCGCTTCCAGAGGCTGGGGTAGAGGTTTAGTTGTTATGTCCAATCTTTTAACTAAACCCCAATCCATCAGACTTTCGTCTGCCCCTGAGTCAATGAGTGCACCATGAGTAACCACATTGTCTCTGATTTTTACCTGGATGCGGGTCAGGGTGCGAGGAGGAAAGTCAGAGGAAGAGATCCGGCTCACCAACGTACTCCTCTTTATTGGTGAGCCTCCTCTTTTACCGGACAAGCCGCTTGTGGATGTCCGCGCTGCCCGCAGTAGAAGCACAGGCCCTCCTTTAATCGACGCTGACGTTCTGCCATCGAAAGCTTGGCGCGGCCCAACTGCATTGGCTCCTCCACGGAGCCAGGGGGCGCTGTTGTCCGGAACGCAGGTGAGGGGTGACGGGGCCTCCAAGAAGAAGTAGTATCCAGCGGCGAGCGTCTCCTCTGGGGAGGCGGATCAACCGCATCCTTGGATTTATTCCTTCTCCTCTCCGTCAAACGATTGTCTATCCGTATTGCCATGGATATGACAGAGTCCAAGTCAGCGGGCAGATCGAGAGGCGCCAGCTGGTCTTGTAGGGAATCCGAGAGACCGCTGACAAAAGCGTCAAACAATGCAGCGGAGTTCCAGCCGCTATCGGCTGCCATAGTCCGGAACTCGATGGTGTAGTCAGCCACACTCCGCTGATGTTGTTTCAGCTTAATCAGAGCCCGAGCTGCTTCCCTGCCCGGCGTGGTTTGATTGAAGATCTTTCTCATAGTGTCTATGAAGTTTTCCAGAGACCCGCAGATGGGGGAGCCTCGGGACCACTCTGCCGTAGCCCACGCTGCTGCTCGGCCGGAGAGATGGGAGATCATGAAAGCCACTTTGGAATTGTCCGTGGGAAAAGCAGCCGGTTGGTGGTGATAGTGTAACTCACACTGCACAATGAACGTCCGGCAGCCCTCCGAGTCTCCGGAGTATTTTTCGAGTGGAGCCAGACGCATGGAAGTACTGTGCGGCTCAGTAGACCGGTTAGCATCGGAACCGGTCGCCGCCGGAACCGGGGGAGTCGTGGGAGGAGAAGCAGCCTGCAGGTGAGTGAGCACACGCTGGACCTCAGCTGCCAGCAGATTCACCTGGGTTGTCACCGATGATTGTAGTTCCCCGTGGCTGTTGGATAGGTGCTGCACTCCGTGCTGTATGGCGGCCATCTGCTCTTCTTGTTGCCCAAGACGTTGGCCCTGAGAGCGGATGGCGTTCTTTAGCTGGTCTGAGTCGGCTGAGTTCATTTTAATGGTCAGTTTGTACTGTCAAGGAGAGACTCTGAGGCATGAACTCAATTGCACGACTCAGATAGTGTTTTCAAAAATAAAGACTTTACTGGAATTTAGCACAGTAATCAAAACAAGGAAAACAAATATACTCTTTCGAGGAAAACTAGCAAGTGATCAATGAGGTAGATCCGTGGGAAGTCCGTGAGGTAATCAGGAACGTGGGTCATAGTAAGACAACGAACTGACAATGAACAGGAGGAAGCTACCACAATATATACACAGGTAAAGGGGACACAGGTGGAAACAATCAGGGCGGGGAAAAACAATCAAGGACGCAGGAGACAGAAAGGGGCGGGGAGCGTGGAGGCCTGAAATGAGAGGGATGATTAATTAAGGGAATAAACATAAAGCACAGGGCAAAGGGACATGACAAAACTAACATAAAGAATAAACTTGCACTATTAGTTTCCTAGACATGACAATGAGTACTTCTACTCCTAATACTTTAAGTACATTTTCCTGATAAATAATTTGTATGTATTAACTTTTAGTTAAATGGTTAAGTACCATTCTTGGTGCAGTAGTTTTACTTAATATTGAGTAGTTTTATAGTGTGGTATTAGTACTTTTACTGAAGTATAGAATCTGAATACTTTTTCCACTATATCATAGTTCAAAGTCAAAGTCAACTTTATTGTCAATCTTCCAGTTTGTGTGTACAGACCAAGCGGCAAACTCTGGGGAAGAGCCGGGACGCCAATACGGAAGTGCCACACACTGCAGTTCATATATTGGCCGATAGGGACTGGCTGCAGAAAGGAGCAATTTCCATAGACCCCCATGTTAAAATGCCCAACTTTACAGCATAAAAAAAACAAGTTTCTACCCATGGATGCAATAAATATTATTATGAATATAGTTAGATTCCACCTTCATGATTATGGATCTGTGAGTGAATTGTTTTCTAACACAACCCTTTTTTTTATATTAGGTCTTAAAGTTTGTGTATAAATTAGGGCGTGGTCACATTGAGTGACTGCTGCTGCTAGCTTCTTGTCTCTCTGCTAGCTGCTCCGTGAAGCTACAGGGACTCTGCCTGCTCAGCTCATCCAGGGAACACAACTTGACCCCGGACGTGTTTGTTTGTTCTTCATGCTTATATATCGGAATATTGTGACTCGCTCTGCGGTTGAAACAGACGGTGCATGCATGCGGTTTTGCGGTAAGTGAACATCGATTACTTATTTATGTGTTGTGGTGACCACTGTATAATGTCATAATTCAATCTAGGAACTACTGGCTGGTATGGTTCCGCAAGGACACATTAGTTGGTACCTCCTGTGTATATACTGTGTCCTCCTCCTTTTCTCTCTCTCTTGTCTTCCCGGGCTGCGACCCAACAGCATCTCCTTTTCTGCTCCAAAGTAAAGTACCCTTTTGCATCTTCATTGCACCGCCTCCGACTCCCTTTTCTCTCGGCACTACATTGGTGACCCTGACAACGTCTTGTGAAGTTTCAGGGACGGACCCGAACACGGCAAGAAAAACTCAGGTTTTTTTCTCGAAATGCCGGGGATGATTGGAGACGTCTGTGGCTGCCACCAGCACGCGGACTGAGGCTCGGTGCGCGCCCCGCGGAATGGCTGAGGATGTTGCTCGCCATTCCCGCATCGTCTCGACACTGGGAGACAGCAAGCCTTCCAACTGCACAGAGACGATGCTCGACCTGCTGAGTAGGGAAGAACCCGATTCCTGCCACATGGGGCTGTTTCTTTCGGGGCGTGCGGCTGCACGTTTGGGCTGCGCTAGCTATCGACGACTAGCAGCTAACCATGTTAGCTAACAGCTACGGCTAGCAGCTACCGATGGCTGCCAGCTAGCGGCTGAGGGCAAACGGCTAGCTGCTAACGGTTATCGACCCTTCTGAGCTTTTCCCTGGTGCCTGAGAGAAGGTTCGACCATGTCCGGTCGGCCTCGTGTGGACCCTCTCGCCTTTTCACCACCTTGACGGCAGCTTCGGACGTCACCCGCGCTTTCTTCGGTGTGTGGGTGGCGCGCTTCTGGTCCCCGTCTCGCCTCAACAGTTTCGGACTTCGCCCATGCCTTCATCGGCCGTGGGTGGCGCGCTCCGGGACCCTGCCTGGCCTCTCCTCTTACCGCTCACGGTTCACCTCGACGGTGGCTTCGGACGGCGCCCCATCTGGCCTCTCCCCTGTCCATGGCTACTTGGTCCCGGGGACGCTGCTCCTGCCCCCCAGCTCCTTCCTCCCGAGGACTCCTCCTTCCCGCCGCTGTGCCCTCGCCTGCGGCCGGGCAGCGCTCCTTCCAACTGGAGACCACCGTTCCATGGCCCCGCCCTCACCTGCAACCCCGCCCTCCTCGGCCCCTGTGGTGCTTCCTCCCAGACGCGGGGATTGTGCCATGTTTGAATTCTGGGGGGGCTTGTGTGGTGACCACTGTATAATGTCATAATTCAATCTAGGAACTACAGGCTGGTATGGTTCTGCACGGACACATTAGTTGGTACCTCCTGTGTATATACTGTGTCCTCCTCCTTTTCTCTCTCTCTTGTCTTCCCGGACTGCGACCCAACAGCATGTCCTTTTCTGCTCCGAAGTAAAGTACCCTTTTGCATCTTCATTGCACCGCCTCCGACTCCCTTTTCTCTTGGCACTACAGTGTTAATGATTTTAATCAGCTGCGTAATGAATGTTAAGGCTTGGGTAAGCAAGTGGTAGCTACATCGGTGCTAACGATGCTAATCGTAGTCTCCAAGTTAAAATCATAGACTGTATATATAAAGGTTAAAACGAAATAGACAAGTGTTAAGCGTTAAGTGGGATAATACTGTAGAACAACGGCTTCTGTTTGAGGTTGATAAAATAAGGTCATCCTTGTGACTTAGAAAGATATTTTATTATGTAGGAGGAACTGTATGCATCGCTAAGGTTAATTTAAATTGGCTATGCTCAAGTATGTAGACAAGCTAACGTCGAAGTAGTGTATGTGAAATCAACCTCACAATAAGATGTGTGTATATTACAATTATTAATGTCATATTTCAAGATGATTACTTAGATATTACAATATGGTTGGTTGAGCTGGAGTTCATTATTGAGCTTACACGTTAACGTCACAGTCATCTGAAGAACGAACCCAAACCTTGTTGTTTTTATTAATTGTATTACAAATTGATATCAAATAAACAGTAAGCATTGGTAACACAACTTCCAAAGTTACAGTAAAATAAAAAGGACCCTGACTCGGACAATACACAATCCAACATGTTCAACAGCAGAGAATCAGTTATATTGTTTGTACACATGGTACTTTACATATATATCTGTTTGTTTAAGGTGTCCAGGTGATGCAGACAGGCTGGACCAGAGAGTGAGAGACAGAACTGGACTCCTCACAGCAGTGAACTTCAGCTCAGGTACAAAGACTCTTTTTTCATACTGTACAAAGAATCAAGAAAGATATTGGTTTAAATGAATGAAGTATTGACTTGAATACACTGATATACATTCCAATAAACAATACTAAATACTAGATCACCTAAACATCAGTTAAGTTGAGGGGTTTTTCCATGCAAAAAGTTACATTTAGATGTTAACAAGCAATATGATTGTGTCAGCTTTCTAATTTAATGTATTGAAGGCAAAGATATTTAACACATAGTGAGAACTGCTACTATTTATCTCTCAATATTGTCTGTAAAAACGTGGTAAAAGTTATTCTTTCAGTGAGACAACAGAGCAAGCTTCTACAGTTGCACTACGTTTTGATAACAGTTAAATATTATTTTGATAATAACATATATTTCAATGTTGATGAACTTCATACTGTTCATTCACTGTTGAAATAAAAAAAAACATTACAATTACAAAATAATTATATCTACAGCCCCTAAACACACCGCTTTCATAAATAACACACTTGTTCTGCAATAATATGTTTTATGTGTCCTGTCATTTTTGTTAGGAAAGGACATGCCTGAAAGACACGACATTTTCTCCTTCTCTGAGGGTCATTTTTCATTTCATTTCAAACCTTTATTTATACAGATAAATCCCATTGAGATCATTGATCTCTTTTCCAAGGGAGACCTGCTCAAGTAGTTCCACATGAAACATAAAAACATAAATAGAACAACAAAAGGACATCATCCAGCATCATCTACATAATTATCCACATAAACAGGTACCAATAGCTTCCGATTGAGTAGCATCCAACCGAGCTTTAAAAACATTTAGTGGCACCAGATTGTTCAGTTTCCATTTAATTTGCAGACTATTCCAAGACAGAGGAGCTGCGCATCTAAAAGCTGTCTTCCCTAAGACAGTCCTAGCAGTTGGCACATTTAATAAAACCACAACATGCGATCTCAGGCAGTAGCCACTTACAATTCTCCGTGAGATCAGGGAGCAGATATAAGATGGAAGTTTCCCTAACATGACTTTGTATATAAAAATGTACCAGTGACTGAGCCTCCGTACAGTTAGTGAAAGCAAACCAGCCCTTGCATACAGGGTACAGTGATGGGTTAATGCTTTACAGTTTGACACAAATCTTAGTACACTGTGATACGCAGCATCTAACTTGACCAGGCAATTGGCAGGTGCATTCATATAGACCAGATCCCCATAGTCCAGCACAGGTAAAAAGGTCACAGTGACTAGCCTTTTCCTGGCCTCAAGCGAGAAACAGGACTTGTTCCTGTAGAAGAAACCTAGCCTAACCCTCAGCTTTTTAAGCAGGTTATTTACATGACGTTTAAAAGTGAGACAATCATCAAGCCAGATACCAAGGTATTTGTAACAGGCAACAACTTCAAGTTTTGTTCCTTGCGTAGTTACAATATCTAAAACAGGCTCTGGTGTCTTTTTAGCTTTAGAAAAGAGCATGACCTTGGTTTGATCCACATTTAAAAGAAGCTTTAGTTCAGAGAGCTGAGTCTGAATAGTGTTAAAAACAGCCTGTAATTTAACACCAGCCTCCTTAATGGAGGGACCTGCACAGTACATCACGGTATCATCCACATAAAAATGTAAAGTAGCTTCATCCACATTTTCACCTAAACTGTTGATGTAGATGGAGAATAAAAGTGGACCTAAAACAGAACCTTGGGGAACACCATTTGCAATGTTCAACCACTCAGAAGACAGCCCATCAAAATGAACACATTGGGACCTTTCAGAGAGGTAGTTCACAAACCACCCCACTGCATGGCTGGATAGGCCAATACTGAGTAGCCTCTGCTTTAAGATGCGATGATCGACGGTGTCAAACGCTTTGGAAAGGTCAATAAACAGAGCTGCACAACTCTGCTTATTATCTAAAATACTAGTAATGTCATTTACCACTTTCATTGTGGCAGTGATGGTGCTGTGTTTCTTTCTGAAGCCTGACTGATGTTTACACAGGATGTCATTTGTACATAAAAACTCCTACCTGTTCACTCACTAGGCGTTCAAGAACCTTAGCCAGAACTGACAATTTAGAGATTGGCCTATAGTTATTTAAAATAGTTGCCTCCCCTCCTTTCAGTAAAGGCAAGACATAAGCAGACTTCCATACTTTTGGAATTGTGTTCGTGCTGAGGGAGAGGTTAAAAAGAGAAGTAAGAGGTGGAGCAATAAAATCTGCAGCTATCTTTAAAAAGAAAGGTTCTAAGTTGTCCGGGCCAGCCGGTTTCCTAGGATCTAGTTTAGATAAGGCTTCATGAACAACATTGACAGTAAAAGGAGTAAAACTGAAAGAGTTTTCCAGACCACGTTGTTCAGAGTCACAGACTGTAGTGTTCACAGAAGCAGAGTTAGTGACAGAATCAAACATAGAACCGCAGGACACAAAGTGCTCATTAAAGCAATTTAGCATAGTGGCCCTGTCCGATATAGAGCCAGATGCTGTGGTAAGGCACGGAGGTAGCTCATTACGGATCTCACCAGTTGATATCGATTTTATTGCTTTCCAAAATTTCCTGTTGGGTCGCAGCCCGGGAAGACAAGAGAGAGAGAAAAGGAGGAGGACACAGTATATACACAGGAGGTACCAACTAATGTGTCCGTGCAGAACCATACCAGCCTGTAGTTCCTAGATTGAATTATGACATTATACAGTGGTCACCACACAAGCCCCCCCAGAATTCAAACATGGCACAATCCCCGCGTCTGGGAGGAAGCACCACAGGGGCCGAGGAGGGCGGGGTTGCAGGTGAGGGCGGGGCCATGGAACGGTGGTCCCCAGTTGGAAGGAGCGCTGCCCGGCCGCAGGCGAGGGCACAGCGGCGGGAAGGAGGAGTCCTCGGGAGGAAGGAGCTGGGGGGCAGGAGCAGCGTCCCCGGGACGAAGGAGCCATGGACAGGGGAGAGGCCAGACAGGGCGCCGTCCGAAGCCACCGTCGAGGTGAACCGTGAGCCGCGGTAAGAGGAGAGGCCAGGCAGGGTCCCAGAGCATGGCTGGATATGCCTATACTGACCAGCCTCTGCTTTAAAATGTGATGATCGACGGTGTCAAACGCTTTTGAAAGGTCAATAAATAGAGCTGCACAACTCTGCTAATTATCTAAAATACTCGCCACATCATTCACCACTTTCATTGTAGCAGTGATGGTGCTGTGTTGCTTTCTGAAGCCTGACTGATGTTTAGACAGGATGTCATTTGTACATAAAAACACCTTTACTTGTTCACTCACTAGGCGTTCAAGAACCTTAGCCAGAACTGACAATTTAGAGATTGGCCTATAGTTATTTAATAAGGTGGCCTCCCCTCCTTTTAGCAAAGGCAGGACATACGCTGACTTCCACAATTTTGGAATTGTGTTAGTGCTGAGGGAGAGGTTAAAAAGAGTAGTGAGAGGTGGAGCAATAAAATCTGCCGCTATCTTTAAAAAGAAAGGTTCACGTTGTCCGGGCCAGCCGGTTTCTTAGGATATAACTTAGATAAAGCTTCACGAACAACATCAACAGTAAAAGGGGTAAAACTAAAAGGGTTTTCCAACACACGTTTTTCAGAGTCACATACTGTAGTGTTCACAGAAGCAGAGTTAGTGACCGAATCAAATAGAGAACCACAGGACACAAAATGCTCATTAAAGCAATTGAGCATAGTAGCCCTGTCCGATATAGAGCCAGATGCTGTGGTAAGGCACGGAGGTAGCTCATTACGGATATCGCCGGTGGATAACGATTTAATGGCTTTCCAACATTTTCCAGGATTATTCAGATTATTTGTGGTTACTGACAGATAGTACTTTGATTTAGCACTTTTGATATGTGAAGTGAAGCTATTTCTTAGCTGCCTAAAATGCAGCCATTCTACCTCTGAGCCTGATTTCCTAGCCTTTGCCCAGGCCTTGTTTCTCTCATGAAGGAGACTGGACAGATTAGCAGAAAACCAAGGATTGTCTCGTCCCTTTACTCTAAATGTACGCAAGGGTGCATGTCTATCAATGATCTCCATAAAACCAAGATGAAAATAAGACCATGCGGTTTCTACATCAGCACACAGATCGATTTTCCCCCAATCAAACCCAAACAGATCATGCACAAAACCCTGCTCCACAAAATGTTTTTTGTCTCTCTTAATGATATTGCGAGGTTTAACCTTTTGGACCTTAGTGTCCCTGATTGTGGCTACAACACAGTGATCGCTCAGATCATTTGCAAATGTTCCCACAGATTAATATGTATGGGGAACATTAGTTAGAATGAGATCAATTAGGGAGGATTTATTAGGGGACTTAATGTTAGGGCGAGTAGGACTGTCCACAATCTGAGTAACATTTAAAGAGATACAAAGGTTTTTAAAATCCTCTGACACTGCAGTTAACCAGTCCCAGTTAAAATCTCCAAGTAGCACTATTTCCTTGTAGTCTAGTTGTAATAAAATATTTGCTAGTGAAGACAAGGAGTCTTTGACAGCTGAGGGGGGTCTGTAACGACTCACTACCATGACCTGTTGACCCTTTGCCACTTCTATATTTAAGGCTAAAAATTCAAATTGCTTACTGATCGATTTGGAAACTAATGTGGTGACACTGAACTTATTCTTAACATAAATGGCAACGCCAGCACCTTTATTAGGCCGGTCGGTACGATACACATTAAAACCATTTAAGGCAATGTCAGAGGCCAAAATAGAGTTATTTAGCCATGTTTCTGATAAAACAATGACGTCAGCGTCAGTCGAGCTCGCCCAGATACGGACAAAATCTAGTTTACCTAACAGACTGCGCACATTCAAGTGGATGAAACCCAACCCAGACCTAGCTTTAAAATCAGCAGGAGTAGCGATCTGACTACTACTACTGGGCGGACCAGGGTTAGGTTGTACATTTCCTGACAGTAATAACAACAACAAAAAACAGGCATATTTTCCTCTTAAACGACACACATACATTGTCATCTACTTTAGAAACACCGTAAAAGTCTGCGAGAGTGTGATTTGAGCTTCAGAAGCAGTCCTGAAGAACCATCATCGCAGGAAAATAAAAAAGACAAACATATTTTGTCTAGCAGATTGTCTGTGACAAGGCAACCGGTAATTGTTTGAGCAACACATCCAAACCTTTGCAGGGGATGCCCACTGCGGGTGGCAGAACAGACCTGAATCCAGTAGACTTCTCAGAATGACTATAGATCTTCTCATAGTCCAAAACAGTTAACAGGCACAGCAGAATCCCGATATGGGCCATTTTCCCAGACCAGCACACAGTAACCGCGATGTTCCTGGAGCAAGATCAGCACAGCAGCAAAGGACAGGCGAAAACAGCAGCGTGGAAGCGCTCCGGTCCCTCCGTGGCGCCTCTTCGCGACGAGCAGGCCTCCGTAGATCGCATGCAGCAACAGGTGGAGCCGCTCCATCTCTTCGCGACGTCTCCGGAGGAAAAACACCTCAGTACAGCCGTACTCGACAGGTGGGAGTAGGCCTCCGCAGATCGCAGACAACTAAAACTACTACTTGTATAAGCAGGGATGGCTAAAAGTTTGTAAGCAGGAGAGCTAGATGCTAACAGATGCCAGATGCTAACAGGTAGTGCGAGCCTGTAGAAATTGCAACTGCCTCCAATGACGATTGCGACTGCCTCCAATGACGTTGGATGGTCAAGAAGAACATCCAAGAGGAACATTAAATGCTGATGTTATGAGATTTTAAGACCAGTACAGGATATTCAGTAAGAAACTACTTTTATTGTGAAAACACAGTCAGCTGATCGAATGCACCTATTTCCACATCTACACTCCATCAGCTGATTATTTCTATTTGCCTCGCTTTATGAGCTTCACATCACTTGTGCCTTGTACCGCAGAGTTTGCAACGTCACAAATAAATGGGGCCAATCTTCAGTCAGATGTGAATGTGTAATCTAACATTTTCAGTAAGAATAATGGACGAAAGGAGTGCAGTGTTTATGATGCGTCAGCGGACGTCATGAATGTGCATCTGCTGCCGTGGGGAAACTATGGAAACTACAGTTTTCTATACAGCGGACTACAACATGGATGTTTAATAAGAACGACGGACTCATCGAGAGACTCTGCACCGTGCTCTAATGCTGTTGTTTTATGCTTTATGAACGTGGACAACAGAGAAACATATTCTTCATGACCAAAGTTGGAATTGAAATAAGAAAGGAAAGTGAAACTTATGCTCGTCACCCTCTCCCTCCGGTCCACATTAATACCAATGATCCCAATACGTATGATTGTATGAACTATGAAAATATCTTAAAATCAATATAAATGTATTTATTATAAACGCCTTTTTTTAACGCACCCCTTTTTGTTATATTAGGTCTTAAAGTTGTTGCATAAATTAGGGCAGTGACTGCTGCTTCTAGCTTTCTGTCCCTCTGCTAGCTCCGTTAGCTCTGTTAGCTCCAGGATGCTACAGGGGCGAGGCTGCGAGGCTGATCCGGGGAACACAACTTGAACTCGGACGTGTTTGTTGTGCCTGGTGGAGTATTCTTCATTTAAATATCCGACTTATCTTATGCTGCCTCGGCTCCACCTCTTTGCCCTTATTTGGATCAGGCTGGAGCAGGCGGGAGTTAGACTCTGATGGCCTGTCAACACGGTGGCGTGCGTTGAAGCTTCAACGCTTCTGCCCATTCACTTTGAATGGGGTGACGTCACGTTTCGCCGAACTGCATTGTGGGAGCGAAGCGTAGATTTGCTTGCGTTGCTCGCGAAGAAAGTTGAGCAATTTTCAACTTTTGAAGCTTCGGCGGAAGCGTCAGCCAATCGAATAATATGCCAGTACAAGCTCTAGCCAATCAAACCGCGTGCTTGTGTGTCCGGGGCGGGAGATTCATGTGATTGGTTGTTGGGCGAGTTTCAGCCCCCCCGCCGGCAAGCGACAATGCACGCCGCCGTGTGGACAGGCCTTGAGTTCACTGTTGAGACGGCAGCGGCCGACCCCGCCTACTGAGGGCTTCTCAGCAACTATGCAGAAACCTATGGGTGACGTCACAGACACTACAGTCTATGGACATCCCTCATATCCCTCTATTCCAGCCCTCTTAGAGAAATCCGGATTTTGGTTCCTTAGCTTGAAAAAAGGCGGAGCTAATGCCTGATCAGAATTCTACCGGAGATAAAGTTAAATTCTGCTGTGATAAAACGCCATCCTGTTCTAAACCACATCAAGGATTATTTCTGAAACAGTATGGAGCTCAAATGCTTTTTCTCTTGCGGGTTTATCACAAGGTGAGTTCCTTTTTTTATTTCCTGCTATTTAAACACAAGTGCTCTCCAGTACAGTATTAGCGAGGCTTGCTAATGTAAACACAGACCATATTACGTCCAAAACACGTCAGCCATTGTTTCTGATAGCAACTTTCTGTGGGTCCACCATCCGAAATTACGTCATATCGGCATTTTAAAAGTAATTTAAAAAATGTTATGTTATGCAAAACTAATGTATTTTTATATCAAGGTTTTTCCAATGTAAAAAAGAAAATAGAAAAATGTGTTTGAATGTATATGTTTTGTGAAAAACGAGTGACTTGTTCTAATGGAACCATTATCTGTAAGAGGTGAATAACACAATTGCACTAAATATTGATTTCATTGATAGTTATAAATGGTACAAACTATGTACAAAAAAAATCTGGATTTTGGGGCCTCTGTACATTTTTGGATAATTAAACATGCACTGGGTCAAATTGACCCACGAATATTATTGCTGTTATAAAAAACGAATACAACAGGAGGGTTAAGTGGCTCCTCAATAATGTAGGATAATGGAGTCATTACAATAAAATTGCTTGATAGGTTAACTTGCCCAGGCATTTAGACAAAATATTAGAAATTCAATTTTATGTTAGATGCAGTAAACGCCTTAATGCAAGCTCTGCCTCCACAAACTTCCCAACTCCTGACCCAAAGCAGCTCTGTTAGACAGAGTGACACTCCTCAATGAGGAACAATAAAATACAAACAAACATAGATTTACACAACAGATTAGTCTGACACACCCAAACTGACAAGCTCTTTAAATACAGATTCCAAACAGTTAGAATATACAGATACCTTTAACGAAGACAAACAATCTGTAGGAGTGTGGAGACAGATTTGTGTATTCAGTATTCAGTATTAACGGTTTTCTGCAGTTTGTCACAGCATATCCTGATTTTATTCTCCTGAACTACTTGCTCTAGGTGTGAAAATCTTTTCTATATTAAAATATAACTGTCACCCTCTGTTAACACAGTGTGGCTCTGCCATTACTACAGGAAGGAGTCCCTATGTAGAAATTCATATTTTCTGTTTAGGATATGACTCTACCACACGACGTGGTAATACATTCACTAACTGTGTCTGCCATAGCTGTAGTACTCAGGGATTTGTTTTAAACATATTTCATTGGTAAGACATGACAAAGACATTTTGAGTCGCTTTAACAATAAATGCACAAAAATAACACACAAATATATTCATAGCTCAATTAAAATATAAAGTAATCCTTCAAACAGCCATACATGTCAAATTAGTTCAGCCTACAGGAGAACAGATAATAAGAACATATTCTAACGAGATCAACATGAATACCTTACATGCTTACAGTTCTGAAGGTGCCTCAGCAAGGTTGTATAATACTGTCTTGAATGCTCGTTGCTAGTACATCTAACAGTAACAGGAAGTATTCCAAACCAAACTGCTGAGAGGCTGCATGAGGTCAGAAGGACCTGTTATGCTTGTTGAATAGTGGTTTACTGCTTGTTAAATCACAATGTCTCGTTTTTTCTGTTATGTTAATACAACCATAAAGTGCATTGTTAAACTAAGTAAGCATTGTGGTCGCTAGCACAGCTAGCTTCAAGTGTCAGAGTTAGCTATAGTCTACATATGTCACAGAGCCTCTCTGCTGCATTAAACACACACAGATTAAATTGTGCTCCAAAAATGATTTTTTTTTCTGTGCAGTACAATTCATGTGAAGTAAACCATTGATTACTAACGTTTGAAACATTTATAATTTATTTTAAAATAGTGAATGCTGTAGTGCTGAACACAGTTTTCTTGCACTAGAAAATAAACTCAGACCAGAGAAACTGATTCTAAAGGTTCAGTTCAGCTTCCTGCTGACCACATCTCTCTCACTGCACAATGACAACAGTGTTCGAGGTGTGGAGCCCAGAGAGTGTTTGAGAGGAGGAAGAGAACACATACGGTGAGGTTCATGTTCCAGAAGCCCAGAACACTCATGTCCCTCCAGGAAAATCAAACTGAACTCCTCATGGACTGTATGACTACCAGGCTGTTCTCTC
Source organism: Pseudochaenichthys georgianus (assembly GCF_902827115.2). Classification (NCBI taxonomy): domain Eukaryota; kingdom Metazoa; phylum Chordata; class Actinopteri; order Perciformes; family Channichthyidae; genus Pseudochaenichthys; species Pseudochaenichthys georgianus. The sequence continues at coordinate 1,266,095 of NC_047519.1, read as the reverse complement.
ACATTCCCTCTGTCCTCAGCAACTGAAGCCCTGACAACAATTGACTGAGGGCAGGAGGCTTTCACTGCAGCGACAGAGTTTAGCTTGGCACTAGATCACATTAATAAATCATCTGTAACAAGAATGATTTATGTTTGTTAATGTGCTTGGCAACACGTTGTAAATAGTAAATAGACTGTATATATAGCGCTGTATCTAATCTTTAGTTCTCCTCAAATGTCTTTACATTTACATGTCATCATTCACACACTGAAAAACTGAAATTATTAATTTAATTTAATGTATTATGTCAACAGATTTCACATAACTGTTTTAGTTTAGTTGAAGACAATACTGTTAGTTGAACATATTGTATTATTTAAACGTAATAGTATTGCTCTCATCTAACCTAATACAGTAATGTGAAAACTGTTGACATAATACATATAATTAAAGTCAGCGTTTCAGTTCTATCTCACACAGGCTCTGCCCTCTACTGGACACTATGGGTATTACTCTCATCAATGATACGCTGAAGTTGTATAAACATAGCCGGCCAATCAGGGCGAGCCTACCTGAATGTGCGCGCAGGCTCACAGTATATAACGCAGCTACACCTTCTGACTGTCATCCTTTTCTCTTCAGCGAGCGGGACAACACCTGACCAGAAAAGCATTCGAAACAAGTAAAAAAAGTATCTTACCTCCAGGCAAGCGAATGGAGTCGCCACTACAGGAAACCCGGGCCTGTCCCTTAACCTGTTTAGCCCTGAGCCTGTTTTTCAGGTCTCAGGCTCGAAAATGACATTCCCAGAACAAATGACCATATCTTCCCTTCTAAAAGTGTTAAGTTAATAATCTTTTTTCTCAAAGTAATGATAAACCTGTGAGTTGGAGGTAGAAAAGTCAGAATCAATATAGATGTTTTTTATTTTCAAAGTAAATTCAGATTGAACATAGTAAAAAACTGTAAATTATAGTGTCTGTCCAAAAATTGTTTTTTACTTATAGTGAAAACTACCCTTGGAGTAGACTAAAAGCTTTATGAATCCAAAGTACAACATATAATAAGTACCCTGTATCAAGATTGATGCAAAACAAGTGAAATCTGACCTTTTTAGAGAGATTTAGGGATGGATGGAGGCGTGTGGTTTAGTGGGTTGTGCGTTGGTGTTCGGATCAGCGGGTCACAGGTTCAAACCCCACTGCAGTCAGCATGTCGTTGTGTCCCTGGGACACTTCACCCCAAATTGCTCCTGTGGGGATTGCCCACAGTATTGAGTATGTAAGTCGCTTGGGATAAAAGTGTCTAACAAGTGACATGTAATGTAATTTAGCACAAAAAAAACACTTCTGGGGTCATTTGGGTGGATTTTCCATATCTCTGGCCCCCCTTTGTCGATTTTGCTGATTGACATCTCTTTCTGACCGTTAGAGCCAATAGAATCGAAGGGGGATTTCCCCACACACACACATGGTAAAACAAAAAGGTCGGGGCTTCGCGCATGCAGTTTTGCATCAGAGTGAACCTATCTCTAGCTCTGACATCTGGAAACGGAAAAGCAGGTTTATTTCTTATGGATTATCAGAAATCATTTCAAAGGGACACAGACACATTGGAATAACCTATGGATTAACTTCAGCAGTGTTTTTATCGTTTTAATGCCATTGAAGACCACTTTTGACCAGACTACGACACAGGTAAGCCATGTTAGCGTTTTTAGCTACCTAGCGCCACATGTTTTGATGTCTGTTTTTGTTTATAAAGTTACGAGTTTGTATCATTGAGTTATAATGTCTGTATCCATCGATTCTGTGTCATCTCACGATCAGATCGATGGGTTGGATGTGCAGAAAGGATAAATAATAAGGTTGTATGAGTGAGTTTCGGTACAGTAAATATGTTAGCATGTTTCGCTCGTTGCTAATTCAGAGGCTCAGCGTTAGCATTGTGGGTTTTTAAAAAAAAAAGGAAAAAAAAGATCAGTTAGATGAGTTTCTTCCCGTTACATGGATATAAAACATTCATAGTTTATTAAATGAACATGCCCTCAGACACTGTGTCCTGCAAGATGTTGCGGGAGGGCCCCGGTACCGGGGTCTCTCGGGCTTAACAGGTTAATAGCGGGCGCCGATCCCCACCAGCTCTGGTTCGAGTGCCCGGGACCAGATCACGCCGAAGACGAGCTGGTGGACATGGGAGACCAGGATATGGCCGAGGCGACGCCACCAACGTTCGCCATCCCAGCCGTGCAGGTTATGGCTCTGTTTGCTGACTTATATTGTGAAGAGAAATTCAAGATTTTGTTTAATTGATATATTTATGATCCACGTCACATATTCAGTTTCGGCGGCAGTTATTCCTATTTGTCTAGAAGTCTTCTCATCAGGGCTCTATAAATAGCGAACTACGGCAGATATGTAATATTTAATGCAGCCGAACCGTGTATTACAATGCCGTTATCTGATGACCTCCAAAGAGAAAAGCAAGCAAACTCGGAATAAAGTATTATTTATTTATTTTTATTTTTTAAATCGGATTTCACATCAACAGGAAGTCCGGTTAACTAAAATGTCCGTGCGGAACAATACCCCAACCCAGAGATCCATGGGTGAATAATGTCAATCACCACATTACACACATCCCTTCACATTTACATTTTAATTTACATTAAAGTATTTCGTGAGGCCTTCTAAAATGTTTTTAAATATAATTAGGGCAACGCAATCGCACAACGGCACGTCCATTAATTCCACAACCACACACATGGATTAACATCGATTTAATACATTAATGTAGCCTTTGTTTCTGCTAAAAGAGGTGTCAACCAGCTGGTGCAACAAGAAAATCGGCAAGATCGAGTGTGACTATTAAAAAATAAATCGTTATTATATTAATATTGACAATAACAACCGACCGTCGGGGTAGCATTTGCCGGGGAGCGTTCTCATGGCGTCTATTATCAACGCTATGGGAGGTCTATGAAGGTCTATGGGACGCCCTGCCCGTTGAAAAGTTAAAGTTAAAGCCTTTTATTGTCATTATACACAGAGTATAACGAGATTCAGAGTGCAACTCTGTCCCGGTGTGCAAATAATACAAACAAATAATACATAACACTAAAAAACACGGCAATAGGACAGACAACATACAATCATACGGGGGAATAAATAGTTAAAAATATTGATATCAAAAATAGTATATAAAGTGCATTTAAAAGTGTGTGTATGTGTCAGAATGGTTACAGTTATTCTGTGTGGTGGTTGAGCAGCCTGACGGACCAGGGGTAGAAACTGTTTTTGAGTCTGTTTGTCCGTGACTTGAAGCTCCTGTCTCTCCTCCCAGAAGGCAGGAGAGAGACCAGTCTGTGACCCGAGTGAGAGCTGTGCTTTAGTATTTGATTTGCTCTGATGAGGCAGCGGGAGGTGGAGATGTGTTCCAGAGAGGGCAGGGGGAGGTGGAGATGTGTTCCAGAGAGGGCAGGGGGCAGCCGATGGTTTTCTCTGCCATCCGTATCACTCTCTGCAGGGCTTTCTTGTCCGCAGCTGAGCATCCTGCATACCACCCCGAGATGGAGTATGACAGCACGCTCTCGATGGTCGCCCGGTAGAAGGACACCAGCAGCTTCTTGTTCAGTCGGTTTCTCCGAAGCACCCTCAGGAAGTGTAGTCGCTGCTGGGCCTTCTTAACTGCTGCAGTGGTGTGTGCTGTCCAGCTGAGGCTCTCCGAGATGTGAACCCCCAGGAACTTAAAGGTGGAGACCCTCTCCACTCTCTCTCCATTGAGGTGAAGGGGGCGGGTTCTGGACGGTGCTTTCTGAAGTCTATGATGAAAACTGACTCTCAAGGGGTACCCTGTGCGTAATAGAGTGACGGTGAGGGGCCCTGACCGACCGTCAACATGTGACGGGTTGGGAGTAAGAACGTGTTGGTATTTCAGCAGGAAATGTGCAACGTAGATGACATTTACCAACACAGACTGTATAGAAATATTTGTAAAAGTTGTTCATGCCAAAGTTGTCACATTTTTACATTTCATCATTGCATCACTAATTTAAGTTCTATGTTTTGCTTGTTAAGCAGTCTGTAACCCTACACACCCAACATATAACTTTTTATGTATTTTTGTATAAAGGTTTCCTTTAGCTTAGCTTCTTAGTCTGAGCTAGCTCTGGAACTTCCAGCTCGGTGGCAGCAGGTCCCGCCTCGGCTCTGCCTCTTTGCCCTTATTTGGATCAGGCTGGAGCAGGGGGGAGTTAGACTCTAACGTCACTGTCGAGACGTTAGTGGTTGACTCCGCCTACTTAGGGCTTCTCTGCAACTCTGCAGAATCCTATGGGTGACGTCACGGACCCTACGTCCATTTATATATACAATCTATGGCTAGAACTAGCTAGATCTGATAGATTTGGACATAAACGCAAGTGAAGTCTAACCGGACGTGAGAGAGAGATCAGAGATCAGATCAGCTGCTGCTGACGGAGAACACGCAGCTCTTCCGGATCACTGCTCCGCCGCTGTGACGGACCCTTGAGCGGAGCAAAATACACTAAGAGTTAGACCCAGGGCCGTCCCTGGCCAACTTGGGGCCCAAAGCGACATTGTGAGATGAGGACGTAACTGTATTAGGACGTCTGCATTTAGGACGTCTGCATTTAGCACGTCTGCATTTCCTGCCAAATACTAGCCTCAAAAAGATTAAAATATAATTAATGCAAATAAACAGTGGCGGCTGTTTTTAGGTGGGGCTGTGGAAATGGTGAACAAAGAATACTAGGGGGGATTTGGGGGGATGTTCCCCCGGTACATTTTTTTGAGAAAAGACCCCTTAAATTATGACTTCTGGTGATGTTAGAGGGAGGGGGGGAAAGGACAAATTGAGGCTTAAAAATATGAGAAGACTGATCAATACCTCCATAATCTTCAGTGTGGTTAGCTATGAATCTTCCAAAACTTCCAAACAACAGTACAGTAGGCCCACACAAACTGCAGAACACCGGGGCTTTGGGAACACTCAAAATTAGTTAAAATGATTTCATTCCCATTTAACCTGTTAAGGGGCTTTTTTTCCCCCCGTTTCTGTGTCTTAGGGCTTCTTAAAATATAATAAACTATTCATGTGTCCTACTAATTTAACGGGAAGAAACTCAGGTAACTGATGATATGAACCATGTTTACCAAAACAAAACACAAGTCTCACAAGAAGCGTCTAAATGAGCCCTGAGCGAAAAAATGCTAACGCACTCTAGGTATAAATCAATCGATATACTTATCGGATATGCAAAAACAAGCTTAGCTAACAAGCTGAGATTCCACAGATTCTAGAAATATAAGTATCATCACTGAGCGATCAGAACTCGCGACAGGGGAAGCAAATACAGACATCACACGACGTAGCTTTAGGTAGCAAAACACGGAGAAAAAACGAGGCTGAAGGTTAATCCATAGGTTAATCCAATTTGTCTGTCACTTTGAAAAAATGATTGATAATCCATAATTCAATTTTTATATCAAAAACTGAGTTTTCATAATAGCTGCTAATGATAGCTTCCAGAGTGTATGACAGCTTCCTGTTTTGTCTCCTTGGATACGAGTCCAAACAACACACAGATTGCACCGGGTGCTGGCGTAGGCGCCCCTGTGACCATCAGATTTGACGACGCTGATTGGCTGAAATTATGTTTCGGCGGCATAGTTTAAAGATAGCAACAGTTGGCTTCTGCTGCACTTGCTGCACTCTCGTCTGGGCGCTGTGCATAGCGCCCAGACGAGTGAGGTTAATGATACACGAGCAAGGCCAGGCAGGAAACATGTGACTTATCTCAGACATCGTAACACAATTTTAAATGAGATTTTAGATAGATAGATAGATAGATAGAATTTTATTTGTCATTGTACAAGTACAACGAAATATTGCAGATTATACATTTTACTGATACCAATTATATAATATTTACCTTGTTTTTTTTTTTAATGTGGGAAGAGGGGGGGCGGCGCCCCTATGGGCTGGCCGCCACTGCAAATAAACTACTTTTACTAATAATAATAATCATAATCAATTCAATAATATAAATACTATATTATTTTATTATAATATAGTTGTAATATAGTCAAGACAAAACATGCTTATGACATGCTCAAAAACTGATATTTCTTAAATCTGTATTCAAATGTAGTTCCCTCTGTCAGCAATGTATCAACAACTACACACATTTCTATCAGTATTTCTCTGTGTTGTGGTTGACATGATGATGACTGCAGGAGTTAAGGGGAGAGGCTGAGCGTCACCATGAAATGTGCAAATTTACATAAAAATTAATAAAAGGGGAAAATATTCTCCATGTTTTTTAGGCTGTAAACTTTAACTGTTATGTAAGCCAATACGTTACAATACTGTACGTTAGCAGATAAAAGGCATCACATACTTGAATGAATGGTAAATAAAGAATGCTGGAAATAACTGCATCTCCATTAGCCTGTATGCTCTGCAGAGACTGCCTTCCTCGTGTCGTGAAGCAGCTGATGTTTTAATATGACAATTTGACTTATACAACATTTGCAAGTTGTACATTTGACTCATACAATAACCCACCTTCGAGTGATGCTCTAGTTTCTTCATGTTTTGTTTTTTTCCCCTCTTGCTTGCGCCGGACTGAAACTGTCTTTTCACCGACATCTCTTCACCTGCACTAGTGGCCGTATCAAAGCCGTGATTGGTCAGATGTCGATTCATTGCAACGGTGTCGGGTTACAGACGTGCTCCCCTTATCACCTCTCACTCTCGCGTGTCAGCGGGGATGGGGGGTGCGCGGAGAACTGCGTTGAGAACTGCGCTGAGAACTGTGCACAAGCCGAGCTCATAAGCCGAGGCCCCCTGCGCGAGGCCCCCTGCGCAATGTGAGGCCCCATGCAGCCTGCATGATCGGCCTGTAGGGAGGGACGGCCCTGGTTAGAACTAACACACTTAGCTAGTTTATCTACTCTGTACTGTAACTAGCTAAACTAGTTATAAATATATGTATGCTTTACTGTCGGGTCACTTATTACAGGTTCAGCGAGCTGCACGAGACTGACGGGCTGTCAGGAGAGGGAGAGGAAAAGGGAGCACCCCGTTTATTTTTCCCATTTTATTATCCAGAATTACTGTAAACGTTTGAATAAAGTAGTTAATCTACTATTAGTAGTTTGTTTAAATGCATTACTTATGTTTTTTTTTCATTATCATAAAATAAATCGCACGTACCCCCTGCAGTACTCCAACGTACCCCTAGGGGTCCGCGTACCCCCATTTGAGAACCACTGGTCTAGAGAACAACAACTGTAAACCGAGAGCAGCAGGAAGCAGCTTTGATTTGCAGCCTTGCATAGCTATTCTATTCAGTTTACATAAAAAAGGGGAACGTGGGACATTGGATAGGAAGTGTGTTATGGAAACCATCATTTTCTGCAAAAGAAATGTGTAAGATATAATATTAGACCTTATAAACTACGAAGTGTCCTGCAGAAAGTCTCTGATCTTCAAATGCACAGACATCTTCTCTGCATGATTCCAATAAAAAATCATGTATTTATTTTCAGCACTCAATTACTTTTCCTGTATTTAAGATATTACACTACGTTTATGACACACATTTTTCCACAGGACACTGATGGTAGTGCAGGCCTGACTTTAGTGTGTAATTCAGGCATACAGAGCTCTGAGTATAGTCACAGTGTCCCCGGCAGAGTTGGGTAATAATATTACTGTTGTCGGTAACGGAGTAGTGTAACGCGCTACTTTTATAATTCAGTAATCACACTACAGTTACTAACATTGTCCCGACACGCGTTACTTCGTTACTTACTAAAATCAGTCATAATCAAACCTCAACAAACACCTGCAGAGAACACATGCTAAGGTGAAGCTAACGCACAGCTATTTGTTGTTTGTTTATATCACGTAGTCTGTTCTTCTTCTCTGTTTTCCGGTTGTTGCCTGTTTTGAATGACGAATACACACTACCGCCGCCTGCTGGTAAGGAGTTTTATTGCCACTCACGCATGCGCAGTTCGTACGTGCTCGGCTGAAGTCTTTGCGGTGTCTGGTTCCAGTGCAACACATGGCCAACACGCAGGAGAACACGCTGACGCAACAGCGTGAGCAGAGATAGACTGCGCAAAATATACAGATAGCAGGAGACAGAGGACAGCCACGGTCAGATAGCAGGAGACAGAGGACAGCCACGGTCAGATAGCAGGAGACAGAGGACAGCCATGGTCAGATAGCAGGAGACAGAGGACAGCCACGGTCAGATAGCAGGAGACAGAGGACAGCCACGGTCAGATAGCAGGAGACAGAGGACAGCCACGGTCAGATAGCAGGAGACAGAGGACAGCCACGGTCAGATAGCAGGAGACAGAGGACAGCCACGGTCAGATAGCAGGAGACAGAGGACAGCCACGGTCAGATAGCAGGAGACAGAGGACAGCCACGGTCAGATAGGAAAACATTCAGGAGCTATCTGGATCAGTCTTATGCGACAATGGAAACTGAACTAAAGAGAACATTTGAAACTTTAGCAGTCTGCGTGATCTGCCTGCAGGGAGGGGCGGGCCGGCCCTGCGAGTAAAGTAACGAGTAAAGTAACGAGTTACTTTATGTAGAGAGTAACGAAGTAGTGTAATATATTACTTTTTTTTAGTAACGACCCCATCTCTGGTCCCCGGTGCTCAGTAAGCAGCAATAAAAAGAAGACAGAGTGAACCAACACAGCCTAAATGAAGTCTTTAAATCAGAACTGCATGACAACTGTAACAATACTAAACAAGAGATGTCTCGGACAAGAGAAGTTCATTTTAGAATTTGAAAGTAGGCATGTAAGCTTGTTAGTGTCTGACTTTTATCTTGTTTTGTCAACAAAAAGGGGTCACTCCACCAAGATCAACTTCTATGTTATGGGAAGTATTGCTTTGAAATACTGTAGTTGTATTATGTCTACAAAAACACCATGATGTCAGCTTGTATGTACAATAGAAATCCCTCGTTACAAACAGTGAGCGGTGAGTTTGAGGGACATGAGTAGAGTTACTGAGTGAGAGGAGTTCAGACCAGGGGTTAAAGTGCCTACAGGAAACCTGACTGACTGACAGTGGGAGTATGTCCCCGGCGTCAACGGCAAACCTCACTCCTGGTCCAATAAGCATCAGAACAGATGATGAACAGCTGTTTAACATATCTAGCCCCAGCAGGAAGAAACCTGAGGGTACAGATCTGTTTCTTTTTGTACATTTTGCAAATCAATAGCATTTGTACTAACTTTGCAACTGTATGTCCAAATAGTAATTAGATACATTTCTGTAATTGCCCTTTAATTCCATCACACATCAAGGAGATGCATGGTTATTAATGAATAGTTTTAATGATCCTCAAGACTGTCTTAATATTCACACCAGCTTTGTGGATATGGTGACTTTTCCTTTGGACATTTTGCACTCTGTGTTTTACATCATGTTGAGGTACGTATTTTTATTTATATTCCAAACAAACTAATGCTGCTGCTTTGATATAACGTGCATCCTGTACAGCTGAAGAACAATTCTATAACTGTTTAGAAGTAAAACATGAATGAGTGAAAGTTACCTAAAAGAGGGAGGAGCAAATGAGACAAATATTAGATTTGTCTCATTTCCGTCTTCTTTTAACAGACATGTTGACAGCGTACCAACCCAACACAGCATCTCCAGTGTGTGTCCCCACGGCAGCAGGCGGCACAGTATACAGTAGATAACACATCAATTGCGTTCGGGATTAGACCCTGCACTGTAAACTACACTGTGCTGTCTAATGGAGTCCTGTTTGATGGAAGCTGAACAGACGTCAGTTACTTCTGTGCAGACCAATTCTGGCAAATGTAGTAAATGCACTGAAAAAACTGAAACGTTGCCGTTTATTAAATGTATTATGTCATCAAAGTACACATAACTGTATTAGGATGGTTGAAAGCAATAATTAAGTTTAAAAATATTAGGTTCAACTTAATATAATTGCTTTCAACTAACCTAATAGAGTTATGTGAAATGTGTTGACATCATACATGTAATTAAACGCTTCAGTTGTTTCAGCTTGTGTTGTGTATCTGCTTTCAGTGAAGCTTGGGTCAAGACCCCTTTAAGATCTGGACCCTCAACTCTTGACACCAGCGAGCACTGGATGTCCCCAGCATGCCTCCTCCTGTAGATAGACCCCCTACCTTCCTCGTAGCCCCAGTCCAGCTCGTCTTTCCCCGGGGTATAATCAGACTCCTCGCTCACGTTGTCGGCCATGGTGCTTTGCAGTCTGCTCGTAAAACCAGTCTGTCCTCCCAGTCCTCTCCCAGCCTCACTAGTTTCTCTCTGCAGTGTGCTGGATGGATTCCCTCTGCCTTGTCTTTACTCTTTCTTCAGTCTTCTTACTCTTTGTATTTCCTGCATCCCTCATCTACTGTCACTCACTGATGTGTGTGGAGCTGTGTGTATCTCTCTTTCTTCTGTTGCTCCTCCTCTTTCTCTCTCTCCTTTGCTCTGCTGTTATCTCTCTCTCTCTCTCTCTCTCTGTCTCTCTCTCTTTCTCTCTCTCTGTCTTCCTCTCCTCATACTTCCTTTCTTTCCCTCTGTCTCTCTCTCTTTCTCTCTCTCTCTGTCTCTCTCTCTTTCTCTCTCTCTCTTTCTCTCTCTCTGTCTTCCTCTCCTCTTACTTCCTTTCTCTCTCTCTGTCTTCCTCTCCTCATACTTCCTTTCTTTCCCTCTGTCTCTCTCTCTCTGTCTCTCTCTTTTTCTCTCTCTCTCTCTGTCTCTCTCTTTCCCTCTCTCTGTCTTCCTCTCCTCTTACTTCCTTTCTCTCTCTCTCTCTCTCTCTCTCTCTCTCTCTGTCTCTCTCTTTCTTTCTCTATCTCTGTCTCTCTCTGTCTCTCTCTTTCTCTCTCTCTCTCTCTGTCTCTCTCTCTCAATTCAATTCAATTCAATTCAAAGGGGCTTTATTGGCATGAAAGTTAAATTAAACAATGTTGCCAAAGCATCACAATACAAAATAATTAACAACATTAACATAGATTTCAAATGTTTACATATTATTGATGATATATATACAGTGATATAATTACATTTCAACGTGTGTGTGTGTGTGTGTGTGTGTGTGTGTGTGTGTGTGTGTGTGTGTGTGTGTGTGTGTGTGTGTGTGTGTGTGTGTGTGTGTGTGTGTGTGTGTGTGTGTGTGTGTGTGTGTGTGTGTGTGTGTGTGTGTGTGTGTGTGTGTGTGTGTGTGTGTGTGTGTGTGTGTGTGTGTGTGTGTGTGTGTGTGTGTGTGTGTGTGTGTGTGTGTCTCAGGTTGTGGCATGTGTATACATATTGGGCAGCAAGATGTGCCTTGTCTCCTTCTCCTAGCAGTACTTACTCTCAGTCTTGAGAGGTCATCAACCTCCTTGAAACCTGGGATTACAGAGTTCAACTTGTTCCAGTAAACGCTCCTTGGAAGTGCATCTCTGTCTCGGTCTCACCTGTCGTACAGTGACCACATGTTCTGTTCTCTTTTGGTTGCCAGGATCTTTTGAGTCTTCCTGTTTCGATTGCCAGTCTGTGGTCACTGAGCCTGTACTTGGTTAGGATCTGTCTCTGCTTTCTATCTCTGACAGTAGAGAGATATTCTGCCAGCTCGTACTCTCTGTTCAGAGCCAGGTAACATTCTAATCTGCTTTGGCTTCTCGTCTCGTCTTCCCAATGTTGTAAATAGTTGTCTTTACATTGTGCTATAATGCGTTTGACTGCGATTGGTGTTTGGAGAGTAGTGCTGCTGAGAGACTGGTCAGAGTGGCTCTGAGAGGGGGCAGCTAGCCTCAGCACCAGCTGCCATAGGGGACTCTTCTCTGGGTCAGCTCTTGGCTCTGAGAGGGGGCAGCTAGCCTCAGCACCAGCTGCCATAGGGGACTCTTCTCTGGGTCAGCTCTTGGCTCTGAGAGGGGGCAGCTAGCCTCAGCACCAGCTGACATAGGGGACTCTTCTCTGGGTCAGCTCTTGGCTCTGAGAGGGGGCAGCTAGCCTCAGCACCAGCTGCCATAGGGGACTCTTCTCTGGGTCAGCTCTTGGCTCTGAGAGGGGGCAGCTAGCCTCAGCACCAGCTGACATAGGGGACTCTTCTCTGGGTCAGCTCTTGGCTCTGAGAGGGGGCAGCTAGCCTCAGAGCCAGCTGCCATAGGGGACTCTTTTCTGGGGTCAGCTCTTGGCTCTGGAGGGCTTTGGAGTGGAGGGTGTCTCGGGGACTGGATCTAAGGTGGTTAAAGAATGTTAGTGCTCTCTTTTGAGTGTTGATGATCAGTGGGTATCTGCCTAATTCTGCTCTACATGCATTTGTTGGTGTTTTTCTCTGAACACGTATATGTATATATATGTATCTGCAGAACTCTGCATGTAAAGACTCTGCTGGATGTTTGTCCCAGCGGGCATAGCTCTGGTGACTGAGTGGACCCCATACTTCACTACCGTACAGCGCAATGGGCTGGATCACACTATCAAAGATTTTGAGCCAGATTTTAACTGGAATTTGGACATTATAAAATGTTCTCTTAATTGCATTTAGAGCTCTCTGGCTTTTTCTTTGAGTGCATTCACTGCCATGTTGAAACTTCCCGATGCTGTTATGGTTAACCCGAGGTAGGTGTAACTCATACTATGTTCCATGATATGATTGTTTATGGTAAACTGGTATTTGTTCTCCTGACATCTGGGGCGTTTTTGGAAAACCATGACATTAGTTGTCTTCATATTGACTGCCAGGGCCCAGTCCTTACAGTACTGGTCTACTATGTCCAGCTGCTGTTGGAGTCCTTGTTCAGTAGGAGACAGCAGAACAAGGTCATCAGCATAAAGCAGACACTTCACCTCTCTCTCTAGGAGGGAGAGGCCAGGAGCAGCACATCTCTCTCTCTCTCTCTCTCTCTCTCTCTCTCTCTCTAGGAGGGAGAGGCCAGGAGCACTCTCTCTCTCTCTCTCTCTATCTAGGAGGGAGAGGCCAGGAGCAGCACAGTGATCCAACTGAACAGCAAGTTCATTTATATATATATTAAATAAAGTGGGACTTAAATTGCAACCCTGACGAACGCCTCTTCTCTGGGTGAAGAATTCAGTTTGTTTGTCTCCAATTTTAACAGCACATTTATTCTCTAAATACATTGATTTAACCAGATCGTACATTTTGCCCCCTATACCACAATGTAGAAGTCTATAATAGAGCCCTTCGTGCCAAATAGAGTCGAAAGCTTTTTTGAAATCAATGAAACAAGTGAATATCTTACCATGTTGTGTTTGGTGTACATGTTTGTTAACTAAAGTGTGAAGGGTATACACATGGTCGGTGGTGCGGTGTTTTGGAAGGAAGCCAATTTGATTTTTACTCAAGATGGATTGTTGGTTAAGGAAATCTTGTATTCTTTTATTTAGAATGCTACAGCATAATGTCCCCAGACAGCTGCTGACACAGATGCCACGGTAGTTATTAGGGTCTGATTTGTCTCCACTCTTGTGAATGGGGGAAATGAGCCCTTTGCACCAGATGAAAACATCCTGACTGCAATACGATGCTGAACAGCTTGAACACTGTCCCTGCATCTCTGGGGTGCTGCATCGGAGCATTTCCTTTTTAATGTTGTCTGGGCCACAAGCTTTCCTTGGCCGGAGAGATTGTGTCTGTGTGGTCAACTCTTCCCAAGTCATTGGGAAATCAAGAGGGTTTTGGTTGTCTTTAATAGTTTCTTCTAATGTTTGGAGTTTCTCTTTTTTAATACACTGATTTGAATTTATTAGATTTATTGGTATGTCTTTGTACAAACTTTCAAAATGTTCTCTCCAGATGTCACCGTTTTGGATGGGTAATGCTTGTGGTTGTTTTGTGTTGAAGTTGTTCCACAGATCCCAGAATTGATTTTGATCAATGGCTTTCTCAATATCCTCAAGTTTCATGTGGGTATAATTTTGTTTTTTGTTCCTTATTGTACATTTATATTTGTTTAAGACGTGTGAGGAAATATTTGTATGTATTCATGTTAGTAAACTATCAAGATGCTTAAAAAGGGAAAATGATTTGGGTAAGAAAACTGTGAACTGTTTTTGGGGCCTGTGAACATTTGGTTTTGTGAGGACAAAGGAAGAGGGGGAAGGTGTGGAGTTAACATACAGTCATCTCAGATCCCTGTGATAATGAAGCTGAGCCACTGGGATTGGGGAATTTAAGCAGCCAATCACTGGTCTGGAAGGGAGGCGCAGATAACTCCTCCTTTGGTCAGCGAGGTATTTAGACAGGAACCCCGCTGTGTGCTCTCTCTCTCTTCTCGTGCCGCTTGGACTGGAGGTCGTGGCGGCCTGTGGGCAGGAGCCAGGAGTAGGCCAAACTCCTGACATTACACATATGATACGATATGGTTGTGTATGGTAATGTATTTGATTGTATTGCATTGTATATTACCATTAAAGTGGATTATTGTTTAACGGTTAAGTGTATGCTCTGGATTTCCTTCATGTAAGATAACAGCTTGTTTAGGGACGCGGGGAGATTTGGAAATGCGGCCTAGTTATCATTAATATCTCCTAACAAATGGTGATCTCGACGCCGAATAAACATGAGCTGTGGAAGGATTCAGGCGACCAGACTGGGTCGGGAACAAACACTTTTAGACGCCTCGGACAATAGCAGGGCCCTGCGCCACTACAAATAAGGTAACGAAACTGTAGGATTGTCTGTAGGCGTTTCAGAGTGTTTTTGAAGTTTGAATGGAGTATACGATGCATATTGTACCATGTTAGGAAAGTAGGAAACACGTGAAAGTTGATCGTAAGGTACAGAGAGTCCTGCGTGACGAGATATAAAGCAGTTAGCGTGGATCTCAGGTAGTTTATTCCTGAAGTGGCGTGGAGACGGTGCAGTTCGTGGGTGGTACGGTGTAATTCCTACACGACGAAACCTGGATGCTCGATATTTTCAGATCGAGCCACCGTTTAAAACTGGGGGTAAATAACAGTCTAAGGCCAAATAAGCGAAAGTGTCAGCGGACTGGTATATGTTAAATCCTTGGGAGAGAGCGCTAACGTCACCTACATTGTGACGAGACCGGCTCTCGTTTCCCTTGTCTGTAAAAATTAATTTGAAAGGCTGACGTAAACATAACGTTGATCGCAAGGTAGGCAGAGAGTCCTGCGTGACGACATATGAAGCACGTTATCAAGCTAGACAAACTGTACGGGGAATAAATCTGTGTGATTTTTACCTGAATAACCTGTGTGAGCATTGTCTGTGGAAATCAGACGTTCGCTCAGAAGAGTGAAGCTCATTTGTGCTCTGCTGCTGCCATCTAGTGGCTGAAAGGGGGGGAAGCACGTTAATTAAGTCAGATAAATAAAAGCGAAGTCAATATATTGCGTATATTTAAATAAATGAGCTGTCTGTAGGTTGTCATTGTTGATTAGTACAGACCTTGTTTTATGTTGGTAAATGTAATGGTACAAAAGCAAGCTATTCATCACAATTGTATTTTTAGGTTATGAATAAAACAAAAAGTAGTATCCTATGGGATAAGCAGAAAGGTTTTTGAATGCTTGTCAGTTATGACAGGGGTGCTTATGCCCGCTTAGGTTTTCGATGTGCGCCATCACGTTAAAACAGGATTGGTGGCATTTTCAGTTCATTGCTTGCTTCCACACGCCTTCCCCCTCCTTGTCTCTTTCACGACTATAGTTAATGCATTAGACCGATTGTCAACTTGCCGTGTTTCTAGAACTCGGACTCGCTGTTCCGGAACGGCCTTTCAAAATAAAAGCCAAAGGCCGCTGTTCGCCAGAGATGCCTTCACAATAAAACAGTAATTACCTTAACAATATATTTAACTTATATTGCGTCTTTAAATATTGATTTTAATTCATTACATATCTAACCTGCTTGTAACACAACTTTGATAAACAATTTCAAAAATAATAGGATAAGCAAGTGGTTAAAGGAGGTTTCCTGTCTGGCTCATTTGATTTAGAACTGAAGTAAGGGAGAATAGTGTTTTATGAGTCATTCCTCATGGTTTCTAAAGATAAATCATCAGTTTGTCTGGACTTTGATATAGAGATAGGATCATGGTGGACCTTTTTTGGTTTCAAATTAGAGAAGAGTTTAAAGATGAAGTAAGCAGGACTTCAACTGGCCAAAAGACATTTTAAAGTTTAATATTCTTGGTTAGCAAACAAGACATCTGATTATTATGTCACACATGATAATCTTGTTATAGAAACTAGCTTAAAATATTGGAGAAAATATGTAGATGTTCTTTCGTAGTGTGTGGAATATGTGATGCTGGAAACATGTACGTTTTTCAATGTATAGGAGAAAATGGTTTCCTGAAAGAGTTATGTTGGGTAAATATGTAGATGAAACAATTTTTAGAGTGAGTTTTTGTAATATCATTTGTAGACATCAATTATGTTGTTTAGATGGCATTTAACAATTAAGACAGATAGTATGATTACAAAGAGTCAGAGTGGAAAGGGTTGGATTTATTTAACCTCAGTGTGGTAGATTTTTTATAGGTAATGCGTCCCGAGACCTGGACTCCCCCTCTGAGTTAGAAAAGGCTACGATCCCGACCCTCCAAGCAGACAAAAGACCTAACCCAACGGGAGACTCCTCCTTCTCCATCGAACAGACAGAGAACCAGAGCTGAAACAACAACAACAAGACTGCAGCCAGAACTATCTCCACCTGTGGCATCCAGAACCAAACAGCATGCTGACGGGCAGAAATCTACGCTCATCAGTCCCTCAGACGGGACCATGAAGTTCCAAGCTGAGCACAAGAGCAAAGTGTGGGACATGAGAGCAGAATCCGCCCTACATAAAACAGCAGGGAGACTGTAAAGGAGGAGATGAAATGCAAAGCAGTGCAAGAACATTGGCATGAGGGGGCATGCAGATGTAACTGGGCCAATGGCTGACAGCGGATGAAGTTACAGCTGATGGACTGAAGAGAACACAGAATCAGAGGAGTTGGCATGGTCGATTAGAAGTGAGGAGGCCGGGGTCACGGCTTGAGAAAACCAGAGGAGGGGAAAAGGAAAACGGGAATGAGTGAGTTTACACATAAACACACTTATTCACAAAACGCACATTTAAAGCATAAATACGTAAAGACAGAAAGATTTATTAAATAAAAAATAGCAGTAAACTATTAGAGTAAAATGAGAACACACTGAGGGTTAAAGGGGGCCACATGACAGAGTACAACCATATTCTTCAATCTTTTCATCATGTTAACAAAATATTCTTTGACATTTTTTATTCACGTGTGAATAAGGTAGTGGGATAGTTTTAGGAACCACTCTATAAGACAAATCTTTATCTGTATGGATAATGTTAAAGGGAGAGCTGGTGCCAAGCCAGATATCGTATTCCAATCTAAATAATTGATTTCACCATTGTAGCATAGTTATTACCATAGGAAATATGAAATGACTTCTGTTTTTAAATCCTTGATAAAGGAGGGAGTAGTTGTTGCATGTTCGGACATCCAGGGTTCCACACACTGCTAAAGAGTTTAACATTGATTTTTAGGTAGACCAGAATTGAAGACGTGTGGTTGTTATACCATTGTTATCGTGAACAAAAGATAAATATAAATAAGTGAAGATAAGAAGATGTATTGACCATAAATTAGTCAATTGGTAAATAAAAATAGCGGAAAAGAGGAGAACTATTAAAGTGAAGTGGAAAATCAGTCTAATACACACTGATAAAAAAAGGGGGGGGCATGAAGGAAGTATGCACTGGACTTTTTATTCGTGTGTGAATTTGGTAGTGTTTTAATTTGTTACAGTATTGATCAGTTCAAAGGGAGAGTTTTAGTAACAGCTCTATAAGATCAGATACATATTTATTTATATAGGTCATGTTGAAGGGAAAGCTGGTTCTAAACAAAATATAGTATTTCAATTTGAGGTACTGGTTTCATGTTCAGACACCCAGAGTTCCACGCACTGTTAAAGAGGGTAACATTGTTCTTTAAGTGCACCAGAATTGAAGATAAATTGATAGAATGAGTTATGGAATACATAGCAGATCTTTACAGATCCTAGTAATGTTTTGACACAAGATAGTGATGTACACATGTTTCTGAAATAGATCTTTTAGTCATTTTAATACTAATTAGGTGTAAATGAATTGCAGTAATAGTAATAGTACAATAAGGAAGTGACATTTTTTTGGCTAGACACTTTTCAGGGAATGTGGGAAACAGCAAGGAGGGGTTGGAGATATCTTGAACATTATAGTTGTAATTGTGAATTAATAAATGATGGCGCTCCATATATACAGATTTGTATAGACGGAGGATGCTGGCCTGTGCTGGAACATCAAAGTCTCTGCAGAGCACGACACATGGCCACAAAGACTGAGACCAACTGACCGACAGGGTAACTTGGGAAGGCACTGTCAATTACTGACTCTGCGGTGAACCTGACCAAACCTGACTTTACAACCTGACAGTGTGGGTGTGTGTGAGTGAGTGTATGTCTGCACCTGATCAGTGCAACTGCATGATTTAAAACGATGACTAATCAAGCATGTTTTGGACTAACACATTATTTTTGGGTGATAATAATGTGTGAAATGAGAGGTTTCCTAACATTGCACAAAAGGGGAAACCGTATCTAATCTGCTTGATGATGTTTCACTCCCACAGGAGGTGGCGGTTTGAAGAATGTGAAACTCAAACTATGACATTTGGAATTCTGTTTCTTTTAGGACTGAATGATGGAGAGAAACACTCTCAAGTGTTTACTGTGGGAAATGATGGATGTACATTTGGGAAAAAATGTTGGTATTGTCTTATAATCCATTATGACCTGAAGGTTTTCTTCCCATACAGGTTTTTGTTTACACATGAGATAATGTGTAAAAAAGGGGGAGTGTAAACTTTACAATGTACATTTTTCATTTAGGGACTGAAAGGAACCTGCTGGCCCAACTCCATTGTTCAATCTGATCATTGATTGACAGTTTTAGAATTGACCTGCTCCATATTTGGGGATAAGAGGCTGTTTGATGAATGTTGACATGTCTCTAGTATTGATTGAGTTATAGCGGGTAACACAGATAAAGAATCAGTGGCCAAGGGGCTACCAGAGAGATGTAAGTCCAGAATGAAATACTGGAGAGGCTGACCGGTGAGTAATGTTTCAACAGACAACATCATGTAACTAGCCTGGTAAAGAAGTAAGAGCCATAGACTTTATTGTTTAGGTCATTATGGGGATATACATTTCATCTACATTCATAATAGAAAGACATTTGATGACAGTTTGTTGGAATTCTGTATTCATTTTTTCAGCGGGATAATATCTAAGCACTGACGGGTAGAAGCAGTATCACCAGGAAGCCATTCACTTTGTTAGTATTGTGATTTTGGTTGTTTTTGAATCCATAAAATTAGTGTGTTTCTTTACCAGAAACATTAGCAGTTCAAATCATATTTTTAGATTTTTAATGGGATCTCAGGGATTTTATTTTTAAATAAACACAGACGCTTGTCAGAAATTCAGAGCTATTGAAATATGTTATTTAGTTTACCTAAAGATGTTGGGGTTCTTATTTAGTTGGCACAGTCCAAGTATTAAGATTCTGAAGCTGCACAATTAATTTAGAAAACCTGTTCACAGACGTCTGTTTTAAGACACCCCACCAACAGGCTCCAAGTGGCCTACGCACTGGTGGGTCAAACAGCCGAGGGCCCCGGAGCCCTGAGCGTAGGCTTGAGGGATTTGTATCAGATTTCTCCACACAGGTTGTGGATGCCAAAAGGGGGACCCGAGACGCAGGAGGCTGACTGTCAACCCCAGGCTCTCCGGCCCCGACCGAGTGACCCAGAGGACATCCATCCAGCAGTCGTCCCAGGAGGCATCATCATCGGAGCGGAGAAGGAGGATCGAGAGGACATCCATCCAGCAGTCGTCCCGGGAGGCATCATCATCGGACCGGAGAAGGAAGATCGGGAGGACATCTATTCAGCATCGACTCGGAAGCCGCCATCAGCAAGCCGGAGGAGAGGGAAGACATCTCTCTAGCAGGCAGCCCAGAAGCCGCCATCAGCGGATCAGAGGGGACAAAGACACGGCAAGCCAGGACGGCACAGGGGACTCCACTCTCCGCTGAAACAGGAGTGTGTGTTAAGTACAACAAGACGGTGTATGGAGCCAGCCAGGCCTGCCAAGCTATGGGCAGCCTCTACCATGACAGCTGCTTCACCTGCAGCGCCTGTAGTCGAAGGCTGAGAGGGAAGGCGTTCTACTATGACGCAGGAAGGGTTTTCTGTGAAGAGGACTTTCTGTACTCTGGGTTCCAGCAGTCTGCAGACAAGTGCAACGCAGGTGGACATCTAATCATGGACATGCAGGCCGGCAGGCCCTGGGGAAGTCTTACCGCCCCGGTTGCTTCCGCTGCGTCATCTGCAACGAGAGCCTGGACGGAGTGCCCTTCACTGTGGACACTGAGAATAAAATCTACTGTCTGAAAGACTACCACAGGGTCCTGGCGCCTAAATGTGCTGCGTGTAACCAGCCCATCCTGCCCTCAGAGATGGTCTGATGAAACCATTCGAGTTGTATCCGGAGAGGACGAGTATGGAGACTCAGCAGACAAGGATGCAGTTTTTTGCAAGTGCCTTGTGTAAATTGCACTCTTTTTTAAGAGTGCAAAAGGGGGAATTGTGAGGAAATATTTGTATGTATTCATGTTAGTAAACTATCAAGATGCTTAAAAAGGGAAAATGATTTGGGTAAGAAAACTGTGAACTGTTTTTGGGGCCTGTGAACATTTGGTTTTGTGAGGACAAAGGAAGAGGGGGAAGGTGTGGAGTTAACATACAGTCATCTCAGATCCCTGTGATAATGAAGCTGAGCCACTGGGATTGGGGAATTTAAGCAGCCAATCACTGGTCTGGAAGGGAGGCGCAGATAACTCCTCCTTTGGTCAGCGAGGTATTTAGACAGGAACCCCGCTGTGTGCTCTCTCTCTCTTCTCGTGCCGCTTGGACTGGAGGTCGTGGCGGCCTGTGGGCAGGAGCCAGGAGTAGGCCAAACTCCTGACATTACACATATGATACGATATGGTTGTGTATGGTAATGTATTTGATTGTATTGCATTGTATATTACCATTAAAGTGGATTATTGTTTAACGGTTAAGTGTATGCTCTGGATTTCCTTCATGTAAGATAACAGCTTGTTTAGGGACGCGGGGAGATTTGGAAATGCGGCCTAGTTATCATTAATATCTCCTAACAGACGTCATTGTATCTAATGCGTAAGGCATTAGATACAATGACGTAATGGCATCTCTCTCTCTCTCTCTGTCTCTCTGTCTCTCTCTCTCTCTGTCTCTCTGTCTCTCTCTCTCTCTCTCTCTCTCTCTCTCTGTCTCTCTCTCTCTCTCTGTCTCTCTCTCTCTCTCTCTCTCTCTTTCTCTCTCTCTCTTTCTCTCCACCTGGAGTAAATCCACCAGCTACCCTGCAGTCTACAAAGTCATTCAGACTAGCTGCACCTTCACCAGCTTTGAGAACACTTTCATGATCAATCATTATAAAACATATCATAGATATTATTCTGACATGGACCAATCTGCACAACGACTACTTTACTGTCGCTACTTTCACTATATTCTGATAATACTTTTGTACTTTCACTTGAGGAACATTTAGAATGCAGGACCTTTACTGTAACAGAGTATTCCTGTGATCTGTGTACTTCTACAGCCTCTGAGTATAAGCTTTATGACTACGTTCTTTCTATCATCTATCTACTATTTGTTTCTCTCAGTTGTCTGACTGTTTCTGTTGACCTGTGTGTGTGTGTGTGTGTGTGTGTGTGTGTGTGTGTGTGTGTGTGTGTGTGTGTGTGTGTGTGTGTGTGTGTGTGTGTGTGTGTGTGTGTGTGTGTGTGTGTGTGTGTGTGTGTGTGTGTGTGTGTGTGTGTGTGTGTGTGTGTGTGTGTGTGTGTGTGTGTGTGTGTGTGTGTGTGTGTGTGTGTGTGTGTGTGTGTGTGTGTGTGTGTGTGTGTGTGTGGGGGGGGGGTGGGGGTGTGTGTGTGTGTGTGTGTGTGTGTGTGTGTGTGTGTGTGTGTGTGTGTGGTGTGTGTGTGTGTGTGTGTGTGTGTGTGTGTGTGTGTGTGTGTGTGTGTGTGTGTGTGTGTGTGTGTGTGTGTGTGTGTGTGTGTGTGTGTGTGTGTGTGTGTGTGTGTGTGTGTGTGTGTGTGTGTGTGTGTGTGTGTATGCTGGCAGGAAAGTCATGCTGGTGTTTCTGTTGGAGGCCACAGACCCACCCTGAAGGACACAGCAGTGGTTTGGAACAGGCAGAGAACAGCAGGGAGGACACAGTGAACGGCCAATCTCTTCTCCAACCTTGATGACTTCAAGATGGACAGAGAAACTCTGACACACACACTGAAACTATGAAACACACTCCACCTTTGGCTCAGGTTCTCTCAAAGCTCAGTGGACTGTGCTGGACGGCTCTGATACACTTCAGGGTTTTAAAATGTGCACTCGATTCAAATAAAAACATGGCTATTTGGGTTGTATGAACAAAGTCAAGAGGGACAATAGTTCATGTTCTTCCTGTGCTTCCTTTTTTGTTTCGTAATCCATATCCTCCAGGCTGCTGATGATAACTGCCCTACATTCCTTATCAGGAAGCTGTCCTCGCAGCATCTAAATGAAGCCGAGCTCAGTTCATGCGTACGGGGACTGCTGGGCCCCGATCACCCAATTTGATTAAGTTCCAATTATTTGAAAGCTGAGTGAATTATAAAATGCATGAATGTTAGCTCAGAAAGCGCCAGCGACCAATCAGATGTCTCATCCAAGGGGCAAACTCCTGCTCTGAAAAGTGCCCTAACCATAGTCTGAATTTGCTATAAAGGCCAGAAGAGGTTTCAAAAAGAAGTCTGGTGGTATGGAAGTGTGTATAGAATACATTTATGGTCCCATATGGTAGTCTCACGTCTTCTTCACGACAGCATGGTCTATTAATTTAGAATGAAATAGTAATAAGGAACCGTATGCTCAGCCACCTTGTAATGACAAGTCGCTACCATGACGTTGCTATTACAGTGTGGTGTGATTGTTCTCTCCTCTATGAAAGCATCCTAATTAATATCCTAGTTACCCAAACTAGGGATGAATCTTGCTAACCATGTTAACTTAGTGTTAAAATGTATGTTTGAATTCAGTTTAGGGTAATATTAGGCCTAATGCTAACAATATGTGTATTAGGGTCGATAGTAGGCGTATTAAAACTGAATTAAGTAGGATCAGATGAGAGGTTTTTTTTATTTTAAGCATTACCTCACCTAACTTTTATTTTCATCTATTGTTACTATGGATCACCAATGAGATTCAGCTGATCTTTAAATCAGCTCCTCCATGAACTTTTCCTGTAAGATTGCACCATGCAGTCCTGACTTACTGTTTATAGTTCTTGAGTATCTCCTGAGAAACCAATGATTACTTGAACAATGAACACACACACACACACACACACACACACACACACACACACACACACACACACACACACACACACACACACACACACACAGAGACCTAACAATCAGCTGTAATACAGCACTCTGCTTCTCTCTGCAGGCTGTGATGAGCCACTACGGCGGAGCTGCAAGGATGCTTTAACCATCACCTTGTTTTACTGTTGCTATATCTGCCTTGAAGAACTCCTTTTAATATGTTCAAATATTGTTTCTGTTGTTGACTTCCTCTGAGCCTGTGTTAACCTAACGCTGTAAACCTGCTGCCAAGGGGCTGGCGGAAATCGCGCTCCATTTAGGGCGGGGCCTCGCATATGACGCACACCTGCACACTTGTTAGCCTGTTCCACCATTCTTCATTTTCCGAGGCTAGGAAGGATTCTTGCCTCGCTTCTGATGGACATGACTCGGAAGACATGTCCTACCAAGGAAGCGTCCTCGACATTGAGAAACATCCACATGTGCACTGTGCAGCCTCGAAACAGAAACACAGTAACCAACAATGTACTGTAGATATTCACAGTAAACGAAAAACCCCATTTCTAGAATAGCTAAAATATATTAAATAAACCAACATATTTCTCTTATTATACATAATCTTGATGCAGTGTAATTACTAGTTTGGCTATACTAGATATTTTATATACTTAGTAGATATATATTTGTAAGACCCTATTTCTTTGCAAACCGGAAGAACTACAAATGTCAATAGTATGAAGCTGCAGCGTCGGAGACAGCAGTTACAGAACCGCAGTTACAGAACCACACACACAGGTCCTGCGTCACGACCGCACACACAGGTCCCGCGTCACGTGACGGAGCACGTGACGGCAGCACGTGACGGTCAACGCACGTTCACATGAATGTTTATAGATATATTCTGTTAATTTAGTTGAGAATTTCAAAAATATAGTCTTTTATGTCTTTTATATGTATATTAAACAACACTGTTAATTTAGTTTTGGGTATGTTTATAATTCTCATTTCATTATTATTCAAAAGAAAACAACACTGTTAAACACTGTTCCTTCTACAGTATCATAATTATCGTTTCATTATTATTATTATTAATAAATCAAAGGTGTCTTCGAAGAGGTGCTAGATTACTGAAAAACAACTGTTAGTGTGTTCATGCAAAAGATAAACAAGCAGTTTGACCGAGAGGCATTTCAGTTCAGAATACATTTTTATTTATTTGTATTGCGGGGTCTGCTGTTTCTTCACTGGGGGTGAGGCGGGTCTGCTGTTCCCTCTCGAGGGAGATAACCTGTCGTGGCACTCTGAATATTGGCTGAATGGTTCCCTCCAGCAAGCTTCTGGCCTCCAGAGTCCAGAAGGCAAACCTTTGGCCATGCCTTTGAAACAATAAGAACAAGACGTCATCTAAAGTATTGCATAGGGAAAGGCATTGGTGCACAATTGATATGCATTAATAATCTCAACAATAACTGACTAAAACACCTCATGCAATATTACAAAACATGTCAAAATGATGACACTGTCTGATAAATGGTAAACAGGCAGTCAGCACAGTAAAGATTATTTACAATGAATTCAAATTGTAATACAATGACTATTAAAGAAGCATTTACACTGAAGACAAAACTTAGGCTACTGCTGATTTAATGTAGAGGACATATTGACATGCTTTTGTCATCCGTTGAAGTTTAATTAATTAGCTGACTATAATTAATCATTAGGGTTGGGAAGTTTACTTTTTTTAAATGTAGTAGGTTACAGATGAGTAATTACCCTGTTAAAAATGTAATAGGTAATGTAACTTGACTATGTAACTATTTGTATTGAAATTCTAATGTTAATTATGGTTATTTTATGTTTTTTGTGAGTCACTTTGGATAAAAGCCTCAAATAACATAACCATAACATACAGTTTCATTAAACAAAATGGTTGGTTTTGCAGCGAGTCATCATAGGCTAACAGATTACATTTAGCACTTGTTGCTTGTATGGCTGTTCAATACAACAGAATAGTTGTTAACTTTAAAAAAAAAAAACATGATTCACATTACTCACACTCTTACTGTAATTAGTGATTCAATTACTCAACTATGACACCTAGTTGGGCTTGCCAAAATCACGCTAGTTTCATTAAACAAATGATCAAATATGCTAACGAAGCTAATGCTTTTGGTAATGCTTTTGCCGAAAGCTATAGCTAACGAATAGTTGTTTTTAGAGACTTTAATACGGTTAGAAGCTATCATAAGCAAACAGATGTTTGTTTGTATTGCCTTAACACTATCATAGTTAATGTTAGCTAATCACACTTCATTTCAAGACACCGGAATTGTTATTAATGTTAAACAAATAAAACTGTAAAAGCACTTCACATTACTCACATTCTCTGCGTTGACGTTCACATTCATGTGAACGTGCTCCATCACGTGCCGCCGTGACGCGGGACCTGTGTGTGTGGTTCTACAAGTGCGGTTCTACAAGTGCTGTCTCCGACGCTGCAGCTTCATGCTACTCACAAATGTGGTGCTGTTTTATATAAAGAATGTGTCTTGGCATTGCACCTTAAAAACGCAACACAGAGGAATAAAAACAGACAAAAGTAAGGTAATAATCATAATTTTTATTATTATTGTGGCGGCTCGAAACTAGACAAGAATAGCCGATTGCAGCTGGGGGAGGTCTCAAAAAGCTTGCCTGAAGTCGGATTGCAAAAGCTTGACTCGGTTTGCAATGGCGTTGGCGTTCTTCGTTGCAGATGAAGTGGATGCAATAGAAATCCCACAATTATTATATCACTACAAATGAATGACTCAAGTGTCTGTTCATTTAAAAAAAAAAAATCAATACAATCCTACATGTAAAAGACAGAACCACTACTTTGCAAAACTACTTCCGTCAGTGGTCTTGACCAGTTGCATTTATAAAGAATGCACAAATGTGTTTAATCGTTAATGTCAGATATGTACTAAGTAAATACATTTGTTCCTGCTCAAGATTAGATTCAACTTTATTGTTATTGCACAGATTACAGGTACTGAGACAATAAAATGCAGTTTAGCTTCTAACCAGGAGTGCAACAAGCAGTAAAGTGAAAAGTAATGTACACAATCTACAGAATGAATTGAATGATGAATAATCAGTGAGGGGTATGCACAACAGGACACAGGAGTGGTTTAAATAAACTGCGTTTTTTATTTACCCAAAAGTCCACAGAAAACATCATAAATCAATAATGTCTAATAACTAGGCCTATAAAAGAGGTCAACAGAACATACCTCAAAGAAACATGGCATCAACTTAACACTTACAGTGGGGCAAACAAGTATTTATTCAGCCACCAATTGTGCAAGTTCTCCCACTTAAAAAGGCCTGTAATTTTCATCCTAGGTACACCTCAACTATGAGAGACAAAATGAGAAACAAAAAGTCCAGAAAATCACATTATCTGATTTTTAAAGAATTTATTTGCAAATTATGGTGAAAAATAAGTATTTGGTCAATAACAAAAGTTCATCTCAATACTTGTTATATGTTATATACCCTTTGTTGGCAATGGCAGAGGTCAAAAATGTTCTGTAAGTCTTCACAAGGTTTTCACACACTGTTGCTGGTATTTTGGCCCATTCCTCCATGCAGATCTCCTCTAGAGCAGTGATGTGTTGGGGCTGTCGCTGGGCAACACGGACTTTCAACTCCCTCCAAAGATTTTCTATGGGGTTGATATCTGGAGACTGGCTAGGCCACTCCAGGACCTTGAAATGCTTCTTACGAAGCCACTCCTTTGTTGCCCGGGCGGTGTGTTTGGGATCATTGTCATGCTGAAAGACCCAGCCACGTTTCATCTTCAATGCCCTTGCTGATGGAAGGAGGTTGTCACTCAAAATCTCACGATACATGGCCCCATTCATTCTTTCCTTTACACGGATCAGTCGTCCTGGTCCCTTTGCAGAAAAACAGCCCCAAAGCATGATGGTCCCACCCCCATGTTTCACAGTAGGTATGGTGTTCTTTGGATGCAACTCAGCATTCTTTCTCCTCCAAACACGTCTAGTTGAGTTTTTACCAAAAAGTTCTATTTTGGTTTCATCTGACCATATGACATTCTCCCAATCCTCTTCTGGATCATCTAAATGCTCTCTAGCAGACTTCAGACGGGCCTGGACATGTACTGGCTTAAGCAGGGGGACACGTCTGGCACTGCAGGATTTGAGTCCCTGGCGGCGTAGTGTGTTACTGATGGTAGCCTTTGTTACTTTGGTCCCAGCTCTCTGCAGGTCATGGACTAGGTCTCCCCGTGTGGTTCTGGGATCTTTGCTCACCGTTCTTGTGATCACTTTGACCCCACGGGGTGAGATCTTGCGTGGAGCCCCAGATCGAGGGAGATTATCAGTGGTCTTGTATGTCTTCCATTTTCTAATAATTGCTCCCACAGTTGATTTCTTCACACCAAGCTGCTTACCTATTGCAGATTCAGTCTTCCCAGCCTGGTGCAGGTCTACCATTTTGTTTCTGGTGTCCTTTGACAGCTCTTTGGTATTGGCCATAGTGGAGTTTGGAGTGTGACTGTTTGAGGTTGTGGACAGATGTCTTTTATACTGATAACGAGTTCAAACAGGTGCCATTAATACAGTTAACGAGTGGAGGACAGAGGAGGCTCTTAAAGAAGAAGTTACAGGTCTGTGAGAGCCAGATATCTTGTTTGTTTGTAGGTGACGTGTGTATACATGTAGTATACTATAATAAATTGTTTTACAGTTACAATACTGATACTGTAACTTAAAATTATAGCATTAAAGTTTCTATTTTACAATTGAAACACTATTACCGTAAACAAAAATACAGTACTTTTTAAATGGCAGTGTTTTATTTTATAGTTAAAATACTATTACCTTAAACAAAAATACAATGCTTGGAAATTACTGTTTTATTTTACAGCTATAACAAAAAATAAAGCAATTAAATATTAGTGTTTCATTTTACAGTTAAAATACTATTACCGTAAACACAAATACAGTACTTGGAAGTTACTGTGTTTCATTTTACAGCCAGGGGCGCCGTCAGGGATTTTGGGCCCCATGAAAAGATATCACATTGGGCCCCACCACCAGGCACAGGCTACGCCAACCAAGCACAATTGCTGTAACCACACCTCCAGAACCCAACCGACTCATTTATGCTTTAAATAACTACCTGTACAGGCTTGCATCTATCTTAGTCCAATACTAACTGCACAATATTTACTGACACTGAGCGGTGAACATATAACACTGTGCAGACGTGCAACATTCTACTGCAGTAGAATTCACTATTTGATATAAGACTAACATTCCTGACAATAGATCTCAATAGTAATCTTTTATGGTGCCACATTTTTAATAACATTTTTGAATGGAACTTCATGAACCTAAATAAATATAACTTAAATATACATGACCTCTTAAATAAAAATAAAGTGAACATTAACACCAATATTATCATTTATAAAATGCTATAACAAAAAAAACAACATAAACAGCAGATTTTTTATTAAATATACATACCAACTACAAAACAAGTGGGTATTAAAGTGTAAATGGACCACAACACGGAAATGGAAGTGAAAAGGCCTGATGGTGGTGCTAAATCAGAGCCTATTACCTGTTCTCAGTCTTTTTCTCATCATGCATCTTGTGTGTAGTGATCCAATATCATTACCATAGCAATAGATGCGTTCACACCGCAGTACTTTTCCCACTTTAGTTCCGATATAGTTCCGAAATGTTGCGTTCACACCAAAAAGAGCCGGAACTAAAATTAGTTCATGGGAACCTTTTCACCCCCTTTTCCGTCCCTGCTAGAGAGCAGGGACTTTCGTGGGAGAAAAAGGTTCCTATGTCTGATTGGCTGGGCAGATTGCAAACCACGCCCCGTAAAACTCCCAAAAGGTTTTGTGAAGCCGCCATTTTATTATCCTCGCATTAGCATTATTAGCATTAGCATTAGCCCAGCGCAGAAACGCAGAGAGACTAACTTATGGCAACACAAAATAAAACATGGGAGCGGTGGAGAAGAGGAGGTGTCGGCGTTCTGGCGATTTACTCGGAAGGCTTCAGTTGAAGCTGCTGGGAGTCCCAGCAGCTTCTACTGAAGCCAGTCCCCAACTCCGGGGACTTCCGGCCGGCGACTTTGGGCGGCAGTATACGCTGTGAAGTGGTTTGCGGCCTGCCAGTAAACCCAAAGCAGAAGAAGAAGAAGAAGTGACGTCAGCGGCTTTATTTGTCTAATCCACCCCCAGGGACTTATTCCGGTGTGAACGTGATCTGTACTTAGTTCATGAGAACTAAAGAGTTCTCATGAACTAAATTCTCATGAACCTTTGTGGGAAAAGTATGGCGGTGTGAATGCGCCTCTTGCCCTTTAACAGTTATTACGAGCCCTGGCTCAGCCTTACTCACCAAGAGCCCAGCACCTAGCCTTCTTACAGGCAAAGTCACTGATCAAGTCCTTGAAGTCCAGCTTTATAGCCAACTGGCTTTCAATGGAAAGCATGGCAAGACTGCAAAGCCTTATGGGGGGACAGGGCTGCGGAGCCTAGAGATGGATCTGTTGGTCCTGGCACCAGGGGGAGGGACTGATTTAGTATGAATAGCTGCTGAAAATGTACCTGCATTTCATTTCAGCTAAAAGAGGAGTGAAATGAAAAACCTCAGCATTTTCTGTGAATATATTAACAGTAGTTAATGTCAGCAAAACATTACAATTATTATTTACAATGGACTAAGCTTAGCTAACAGACTAATTTCCACCACTCATGGACCACACCCACCTTTTCTTTTGAAAAACTGGGTGACATACTGTCGCCCTTTAGTCCCTCTCTCTTGTCTTTCTCTCCTTTCTTTTCTTCTTTGAAAGCCTGACTTTGTTAGTCGTTGAGACATGGTGCACAACACACGTAAGTACTAGCATCCCTCCTCACATGCTCTCACTCTCTGCCAGAAAGTGCCGGTGCCGCACAGTGTTTGGAGGCAGGACCAAACCATTACATGTAAATAGAGGAGGCTGTACAGAGGCTTTGGATAATTAACTTTTGGAAGAAAAAAAGTGAAATGAATCGTAGTTTAGTGAGTACATTATCAATTTAAGGTTATATTAATGTTAATTATTGATGATTGATGAAAGGTTACTTAAACATTTGTTCTTAATGTTCTAAAAATGTTTGGGGCCCCTGTCAGTCACGGCCCTTAGAATCGTCCTAACTTTTCACCCCCTGTTTACAGCTATAATACTACTACTGTAATACCAAATAAAGTAAATGCTATTTACTGTGTTTCATTTTACAGTTAAAACACTATTACCGTAAACACAAATACAGTACTTGGAAGTTACAGTGTTTCATTTTACACTGTTACTGTAATAAAAACTTGTAAATACTGTGATTACCTTTACAGTATTTAACTGGCAGCAATTGACTAGTTACTGTAATTCAGTAAGTAACTTGTCAATTGCTGCCAGTTAAATACTGTTTATTTCACGGTACGTTTCTTACAGTGTATAATAACAAATGAACCTTCAACCTTGATATACTGTATATCCATCACCTGTTTTTTTGCATTAAGCATTACTTGTATTAATGTAATTACAATTTGTAGCTACTGATAATGCTTTCGTGCTTTTATTTTTAATACATCAGATAACATTGTAATGATGGATATAATGACTTTTACTTATAAATATGTTGTGTTAATCATTTCAGGCCTAAGGCACTAAAAAAACTGAAAAGCTGACAATCAGGAGAGACTTCATTTTTTGCGGAACATTTATTAACACATGCATGCACCTGATATAAATGTTAATAGTGATTAGACCCCGGTCCTGATATCGTATGTTAAGTCGGAAGTGCAGCCGTGAGTATAATAGAAAACCCCCCGGGGACTAGACACTGGTGCTGATGTTGTATCTGGATTTGTTGAGGAAGTGGGATGAAGAGGATGCTGAAGATCTGGATTGATGAGGGGCAGGGATGAAGATCTGGATTTTATCAGGGGAAGGGATGAAGATCTGGATTAATGAGGAGATGGGATGAAGAGGATGCTTAAGGTCTGGATTTGATGAGGAGGTGGGATGAAGATGAGGTGTGATGAGGTTTTTGGATTAGCTCTCCTGGCACTGGACATGATGACAGGGCTGGATGGGGTGGAGGCGGGCCGCAGCATGAACACCTGAAATCACAGCTGACTGCAGGAGAGAGGAGAACCATTTTAAAGTTTGACTGCAGCACGATGATTGCTGCTGGAGATTATGGTGAAATGTAATTGGTTAAAAGAGAACGCCCAAGATGAGCTGGTTAATGCAGCTGTGGAATGAATTAATACACCCAGTGTCTCTGCTTGACTTTACGCTGAGCTGAGCTTCACATCATTTTATTAGGTTAGTTGAAAGCAATAATATTAAGTTTAAATAAAACAATTAGGTTCAACTTAATATTATTGCTTTCTACTCATCTAACACAATTATGTGAAATCTGTTGACATATTACATTTAATTCAAATCAACCTCTCCGTTTTTTCAGTGTGTGGATATTTACACATTTCTCCACACTCCACACAATACTTCCTAAAGCACTTGATATATTTTAAGTGTTTATCAAGGATATAATAATGAAAACCATATAATATGTGGTTTGATCATGTTGATTGTGGGGTTTCTGGACAGATATGATATATAAAGAATTAGCAAATATCGTGCTTTGCACTGACTATTTACTGTGCCACCCTTTTTGTCAAATGTAAGCAGCACCACACTTGCTAGTTTAGGAACATTATTTCTACAGCATAAAAGCACTTGTTGTCTTCATCATTAAAGGAGCTGATACAGGATCAATGCGTGTCAGATCTCAGGTATTTACTTCCAACACAGCCCTGCTTGCTTCATGGTTCATGCATAGCCGTGGGAAGTAGGGGTGCTGGGGGTGCTGCAGCACGACCGGTCGCCAAGGGCCGTTGACGGACGGCTCGGTTCGCTCACGGCCGGCACCGCCCTTAATGTGTTTTTAAACGGCATCATTGAATTTGCAGCGAGGTTAACCCCCCCCCCTCCGTTAACAATTCACGGGCACTCAATGTTTATTTATATAGCCCAATATCACAAATGTTACATTTGTCTCAGTGGACTTGTTTGTACAGAATATAAGTATGACAATACGACACCCTCTGTCCTTAGACCCTCACATTGTACAAGGTAAAACTTCCAGAGAAAAACCCACAGTTTAAGGGAACATGGGAGAAACCTCAGGGAGAGCATCAGAGGAGGGATCCCTCTCCCAGGACGGACAGACGTGCAATAGATACCGTGAGTAAATTGAAAAGATAATACATTTACAACATAGTCCAAATGTTTGGAAATGTATGTGTCTATAATAACAAGATGAATCCACGAGGATATCAACAATCCTGTGGGAGCCATCAGGGAAGTAGTATGATGAGAATCAGGCAGGACCGCAGAGACAGGTTCAGCCACGACTCGAAATCCAGGACTCAGGATTCAGGACTCAGGATCCAGGACTCAGGATCCAGGACCACAGCAACAGGCACTTCCACGACACAGGATCCAGGACTCAGGACCACAGCAACAGGATCAGCCACGACTCCGGATCCCGGCGTAGATAGACACCAACAATAAATGTTCGGGAAGCTGGTTTATTCGGAACATGAGAGTACACACAGAGAGAAGGAAGAAGTAAGGTGTCCCCCGACAAACTAAGCATATAGCAGCAAAACTAGGGGCTGAATCTAATCAGCCCTAACGATAAGCTTTATCAAAAAGGAAGGTCTTAAGCGTACTCTTAAAAAACGGATAGGGTGTCTGCCGCCCGAACACAAACTGGAAGCTGATTCCACAAATGTGGAGCTTGATAAGAAAAGGCTCTGGCTCCCATTGTACTTTTAGAGACTCTAGGAACAACCAACAACCCTGCATTCTTGGAACGCAATGCCCTAGTAGGACAGTAGGGTATAATGAGTTCTTTAAGGTAAGATGGCGCCTGCCCATTAAGGGCTTTGTAGGCGAGAAGAAGAATTTTAAATTCTATCCTGTGTTCTATAGAGAGCCAGTGTAAGGCAGGCAGGACAGGAGTAATGTGGTCCCTTTTCCTAGCTCTGGTTAGTACACGTGCTGCAGCATTTTGAATAAGCTGAAGCGACTTAACTGACTTCTTGGTACACCCTGATAATAAGGAGTTACAATAATCCAGCCTTGAAGTAACAAATGCATGGACTCGTTTCTTTGCATCGTTTTGAGGCAAGATATGCCTGATTTTTGCAATGTTACGGAGATGAAAGAAGGCGGTCCTTGAAAATGATTTTATGTGGGGGCGTTAAAGGATAAATCCTGATCAAATATAATACCAAGATTCCTTATAGTCCCCCTGGAGGCCAAATTAATGCCATCCATAGTTAGTATATCTGGGCCAAGTACAATAACTTCAGTTTTGACGTGTTTAATATAAAAAAAATTAAGGTCATTCACGTTTTTAAGTCCTTGAGGCAGTCTTGAATTGTATTTAGATGATTGGTTTCATCAGGCTTGATTGATAAATATAGTTGAGTATCATCCGCATAACAATGAAAATGTACAGAGTGATTCCTTATAATATTGCCTAACGGAAGCATATATAATGTGAACCAAATAGGTCCAAGCACTGAGCCCTGTGGCACTCCATGGCTAACTTTGGTTTGCATGGAAGATTCATCGTTGACACACACAAACTGAGACCGTTCAGATAGATAGGACCTAAACCAGCCTAAAGCAGTTCCCTTTATGCCAACTAAGTGCTCTAGTCTTTGCAATAGGATGTCATGGTCGATAGTATCAAATGCAGCACTGAGATCGAGCAAGACAAGAATAGAGACAAGTCCTTTGTCTGAGGCTTTTAGAAGGTCATTTGTGAATTGAACCGACTGTCTCTGTGCTATGATGTGTTCTAAAGCCAGACTGAAAATCTTCAAATAAATCATTGTTTTTTAAAGTAATCACACAACTGTTTTGAGAGGAACGGAAGATTCGAAATAGGTCTATAGTTGGCTAAAAACCTCCGGATCGAGGTTGTGCTTTTGTATTAAACCCCATCCCCCGTAAAAACGCATCATCTGCAGGAAACAGCGTCTGAGGCAGTGGCGGCTGGTGGAACATATTTTTGGTGGGGCTATTGATAGAGTGAGTAAAACAAATTTTTTTGGGACAAATGACCCCTTAAATTAGGACTTCTGGTGATGTAATGGCGCGTTTCCAGTGCAGCGTGGAGCTCGCTTTAATGCTGCGTTCAGACCGGACGCGATGCGAATATTCGCTTCGCTCTAAACGCTCCTATCGCATCGCTCTAGTCGCTCGAGTTTCACCGCAGCTGTCAGCTGTGTTTACTCGCATCATTCAAACAAGACGCGCTGGCTCGGGAGCTACAACAACATGAACATATTTTACCGTGATTAAATTGTAATACACGTTTCTAAATGATGCCGACGTAACAACATACTGATACCGGTTAGTAAAAACTATGAATTAATGCTTTGACAAGTCTGCAGACAGACGGCAGGCGAAAAACCTTTTAGAATGCTTGTTCCCTGAATGGAGCTTGGCTAAGCTAACGCTATATATGCTCCGACCGTACACACTCACAACAACGGCCTATACAGACATACATAAACCAGCGACTGTATTCTCCATGACACAGACAGTCTGTGGTGTGTACTTGTTTAACTTTTGTCTAGTTTCTGAACAGATCGTATCTGTGTCCCCGGCTGTTTGAAGAGCAAGCATGTGAAACAAAAGATAGCATTTACCTGTTTGCATCCAGCTAGCCATGTGAGAAGCCTTGTTGATACGTTTTGTCTTTTTCACGAGCCTGCTGTGATATATACAAATCGGGTTGGTCCGGTCCAAGGTCTTTAAGTATCAATTTATCTCCCAAACTTCTCCTTTCAAAAGGATTGGAGAGTGGCTCTTGCACGGAATTGGGTGCGGACCGAGGTGCGGCGACTCCACCTGCACACCATTCTCATCCAAATACTGCGTCACCTTGGTTACTCACGAGTCAACATGGGCGCCAACATGGGCGCCAACATGGGCGCCAACGTGAGCGCCCACGTGACCAAAATATTTGACGGCGCTGATTGGCTGAAATTATGTTTCGGCGGCACAGTTTACTATTGAGACTTTTGCAACCTGCTGGTTGCTGCTGTTTCGCTCGGGGGCTCTGCCCCGTAATGATAAACTAATGCCATGGGCAAGGCCAGGCAGGAAACAGGTGACTTATCAGTAACTTTAGACATCGTAACACAAATTTAAACGAGATTGTATTGTAGATTATACATTTTTGTGATACTAATTGTATGATATTTACCTTGTTCATTAAAAATTAAAATATAAAATATATATTTTTTTTAAATATATTTTTTTTAAATATATATTTTTTTATTTAATTTTTATTTTTATTTTTTATTTTGTATCTGGCAAGAGGTGGGGCGGCGCCCCTAGCGCATGGGCCGGCCGCCACTGGTCTGAGGGCTCCTTAAGATTGAATAAACTATGAATGTTTCATATCCATCTGACGGGAAGACACTCAGCTAACTGATGCCATTTTTAGCACAAAAAACAACACAAGACTAAAGCTGAGCCTCTGAATTAGCCCCGAGCGAAAAAAATGCTAACACCGTTAGCACAGAACACACGGTATAACACCCTTATTACTTATCGTAACTGCACATCCAACATATCGATTAGCATCGTGAGAATACACAGAATCGATAGGTATCTATATCATCACTCCATGATCAGAACTCGCAACATTATAAACAAAAACAGACATCACAACACGTGGCATAGCACTTTGTCGTTGTCTGATCAAAAGTTGTCTTCAATGGCATTAAAACGATAACAAAGCTGCTGAAAGTTAATCCATAGGTTAATCCAATGTGTCTGTGTCACTTTTAAATGATTTCTGATAATTCATCAGCAATAGACCTAGTTTAAATGTTCAGATTTCACAGCGTAAGATAGGTTTAGCTTTTGGCAAAAAATCAGCTCCTGTCTAGTAGACGAGCTTCTTTAATTTAACCCTTCACATTCCAACAGAAACTGAATAGGCAGATTCGAAGGATTTATTTCTTTGGAAATGTTATTTTAAATACAATTAAATCAAGTTATTTTGGTAAAAACTAATGAAAAATTAAAAATATATTTTGTAAAAATATATTTTAAAAGAATATATTTAAAAAAAATGTTTTTAAATATTATTTTGTAGAGAGGGCCTACAGGGCCCTGACGGCTCACCACTGTTCAAAAGTTATTAAGAAATGGTCGGATAAAGCAGGATTATGCAGTTCGACTAATAGTTGCTCAATTTCAATACCATAAGTCAGAACAAGGTCGAGAGTGTGATTATAACAGTGGGTTGTTTTATTTACACTCTGGCAGAACGCAATAGAATCTAATATAGAGTTAAATGCAACAGTAAGGCTATTTTTATCGTCGTCAACATGAATATTAAAGTCACCGATGATAATTACTTTATTTGTTTTAAGTACCAAAGTTGAGAATTCTGAACTAGAGAATGCAATTCCTGAAGAAATTGCTAGTGGGAATGCTTTATGCTGAAAAGCTGACGCTAAACTGCTATGCTGAAATGTAATGTGTAAGAAGAAAGTGAAGAATTTAGATTGAAATTTGAAATGATATATGAACACTGGGGGCTTGAATGTGTGATAAGAGAAGAAAAGAAAGTAAAAAGGCTTGGAAAAGCAGCAGAATATTTGACCTCCAAACTTTTGAACTAACTTGATGGCAAATGATCTGTCGCAATTGGCAACGGCATTTGATTACACTTCATAATACGCTTAGATAATAATAATAATAATAATAATAATAATAATAATAATAATAATAATAAAAATAATAATAATAATAATAATAATAATAATAATACATGTGACTTGTATAGCGCTTTTCTAGAAACTCAAAGACGCTTTGACAGAGAATTAAAAATATATATATAAAAACAACAAAAAAACTAAGAAAAATACAAAAAGAGATAAACAAAACAGAAAATAGGGGGTCAGTGGTTGAATGCAGTGTTGAACAGGTGGGTTTTGAGTGATGTATTGAATGCTGTGAGGGAGGAGGAATCTCTGATGGATTGGGGTAATGAGTTCCAGAGGGTGGGTGCAGCAACGGAGAAGGCTCTTCCGCCCAGGACTTGAGGTTGGTCCGGGTGGGGAGGGACAGGAGGTTGGCAGTAGCAGAGCGGAGGAAGCGAGTGGGAGTGTGTCTGTGGAGGAGGTCAGTTAGGTAGGATGGGGCCAGGTTATGGAGAGCTTTGTATGTCATCAGGAGGATCTTGTACTGAATTATCTGGGGGATGGGGAGCCAGTGGAGCTTGATGAGGACGGGGGTGATATGGTCACGGATTCGGGTGCGGGTATAGACGGGCGGCGGAGTTCTGGATGTATTGAAGTTTGTTGAGGATTTTTGCAGGTGAATAGTCCAGATGGGAGGTGATGAAGGTGTGGATGAGGGTTTCTGCAGCAGTGGGGGAGAGGGATGGACGTAGACGGGCGATGTTTTTGAGGTGGAAGAAAGCTGTCTTGGTGATCTGTTTGATGTATTTGTTGTAGGAGAGGGTTTGGTCAGATATGATGCCTAGTTCCGGATGTGAGGGGAGGTTTGAACTGGGAAGCCGTCTATGTTGAGGGTGAAGTTATGGATAGGTGTGGTGAGCTTTTTTGGTCCAATGATTATTATCTCAGATTTATCGCAGTTGAGTTTCAAGAAATTGAGTTGGAGCCAGGATTTTATTTCAGTGATGCAGTTTGTCAGGATGGAGTGGGTAGCAGTGGAGATGGACATGGTGGAGATGAGAAGCTGGATGTCATCGGCAAAGCAGTGGAATTGAAGTCCATGACGGCAGATTAAGTGACCGAGGGGAAGCAGGTAGAGGATGAAGAGGAGGGGGCCGAGAACTGAACCTTGGGGGACACCTTGGGGGAGGGGATCGGTGGGGGATTTGCAGTTATTGATGTAGAGGAACTGCTTTCTGTCCGACAGGTATGATGTGAACCAAGAGAGGGCAGTGCCGGTGATGTTGAAGGTGGTTTCAAGACGGGTGAGCAGGATGGAGTGATTGATGGTGTCGAAGGCAGCGCTGAGGTCAAGGAGGATGAGGATGTTGAGGTTACCGGCGTCAGAGGAGAGGAGAAGGTCATTTGTGATTTTGAGGAGTGCAGTTTCGGTACTATGGTTTGAGCGGAATCCGGATTGAAAAGTTTCATAGAGGTTATTGGCAGAGAGATGATGCTTGAGTTGTGACGCTACAGCGTGTTCCAGAACTTTTGACAGAAAGGGTAGGTTCGAGATTGGTCTGAAGTTATTAGGGTTGTCAGGGTTGAGTTCGGGTTTTTTCAGAATAGGGGTGATAGCAGCTATTTTGAGGGATGATGGGACGGTGCCAGAAGACAGGGAGGAGTTGATTTCTGTAGTGATGAGTGAAGAGAGAGTAGGTAGGCCTTAACAAAGCTGGAGGGGATGGGGTCCAGGATGCAGGTGGCAGTTTTCATTCATTTGAGATGTGTTGATGGCTGCATCGTTACCAAACCTGTGAAGTTTTGGGCCATTTCGAGCATTTGAACTGAAGTTGTGAGAAAATTGTGTTTCATTGACATTTGAAGAAATCTTAAAACTGTCAAATAGATGTCTTCATGGTTTATTTTTTAATTATTTTAAGCTACGGGATGTTTTTCTACGTTTCTCATGAAAAATTATGTCTCTCTTATGGCAGGTTTAAAAGAAAATATGAAGGCAAAATTAAATCTGTCCTCCATTCTAGCTGTGACATCACACACTCTATCAGGCATCTTTACCAAGGTCTGAACAATGTTTAATATCTCTAAAGGTATGAATCCGATTTAAAAGTTGTGTTACATGAATAATGTCAGAAAGATGTGTAACATTTTAAAGTTGGAATGAGGCTTCTGAGTGAAAGTATGAAGGAACAATTAGCAGTTGAAGTTGCATGAAGATTTTTCAAGTCTGAAGAGTTTCTCCATTGACTTCCATGTTAAAAGATTGATGAATTATGGGATGTATCTCTGGAATTATGAAAATTATGAATAATAAAAGTAATAGCCATCAATTCCCGACCGAGCTGAACGTTTTGATGTTTGAACGGAGTCTCTGCGATGTGGAATGTGGGAGAAGAAGAGGTGCAGAATAACGTGCGTAGCATAACAGACAGCATTCCCACCCTAAATAAGGACCTGGTGCACGGTAGCCAAGCCCGGACTGGCCATCGGGAGGACCGGGAGGTTTCCCGATGGCCTGGCCTGTTAAGTGGCCTGCTGGCCTGAGGATTTTTTTTTGTATGTATGTATTGTGAACGCAACGCTGCGCAAATGTGGGTCTGACTGACTCTGCCTCACAGAGGGTGACTGGCTGTCTCCATGATGTGGCCTGCCCACATGGCCACTTTCATACAGATCATACTAAAGGCCCTGACACACCAACCCGATTTTGGGAGTCAGAGGCCGTCAGAGGCTGTCGGGCATTCGGGGCGCCGTAGTCAGGTTGGTGTGTCCCGCACCGTCGACCGTGACACGCCTTATTTGGACTGCCAGACCCGATGCATGGCCGATTCAACATGTTGAATCGGCCATGCAGTCGGACCAAATAATCACTCTGATTGGCTGTTCAGCTAGCAAATCAGTGCATGAGAAGCGAAGCGGAAGTGAGGGACGTAAACAAACGATTTAAGAAGGCACATACAGACTGCTATTCATTTTCATCTCATCATGGCGATCTGGAATGATGCAAACGAAGACCTGCTCATCACCTTGATCCAGGAGAGGCCAGCTCTGTATGATATTACGGAGAAAAGATACTTTTCTTCTTCTCTGTCTTCCGGTTGTTGCCTCTTTTGAATGACGAATACACACTACCGCCGCCTGCTGGTAAGGAGAGTTATTGCCACTCACGCACTGAAGTCGGTGCGGTGTGTTCCCGTGCGACACATGGCCAAAACGCAGGAGAACACGGCCAGGCAACAGCCGACT
Organism: Pseudochaenichthys georgianus; assembly: GCF_902827115.2. Taxonomy (NCBI): domain Eukaryota; kingdom Metazoa; phylum Chordata; class Actinopteri; order Perciformes; family Channichthyidae; genus Pseudochaenichthys; species Pseudochaenichthys georgianus. The sequence continues at coordinate 1,225,501 of NC_047519.1, read as the reverse complement.
TCAGCGTCGGCTAGTCCTCTGGTGACTGCTTGCTGTGTCAGGGCCTTAATGCCCTCGATTGGTCTCTGTGTGTCATTCAAGCTCGGGAGGGTGTGTGTTAGTGCATGTGTGGCGCGAGCGAGTGAGATAAAGCGCGCGCACCGGTTACGTGTATTGTTGTTGTTAGCATCTGGTGCTAGCTAGCTGCGCTAACGGATATAAGGAGCTTTTTCAACAACAAGGTGGAGGAGAGTCCTCTCCAGTCAGACTGAGAGACTGATAACTACAGCTCAGGTGAGGTAAAGGACTCTCTGAGTGTTAGATAGTTAACTTAGTCTAAGTTATATATGTGGGTCTCAAACGGTTTGGTCACCATTTATGTAAACACATATTTCCATTTGAGGGGGGAGTGATTAGTAAAATATGCATGAATAATAAAAAAAAAAAACGTTAACTAGGTGAAAAAAGGCAAGATAAACTATTAAAACTTGTTGAGAGCTAAAACTATAGTCTTTGCTGCTGCCTCAAAGAGGAGCAGGGGCAGAGGAGGGAGACAGGTGAGGCTGGTTCAGGAGCACAGACACACTCACAACTATAAATGAACCAAAAACAATAAAATAAACAAGTTTCAATGTTTTTTCATATTGGATATGGTATGTTATTGTTATGGCCATGTTTTTATGATGTTATGATTATTTAAATGTATACAGTTATGTTTCATGCTGTAGTCTCTTTATTTCCCCCTCAAAATGCACCAGATTGATGCATTTAAGTCCGACATTTAAAAAAAAAAAAATCTTACCGGAGGGCATGCCCCCGGACCCCCGTATAGGATTTGAGGTCCACCCCCACTTAAAATATGTTCACATAGGTTCCTAAATAGATTTGCAATTTTTTTTAAATAGTAACCCATGTCCATATGTTTATTTTTGGGTAGCAGATTTAGAGGGCTATCACTACGGGCAACGCTGTAAAAATTGACAAATAAATCCAGGAAAATGGCACAAAAGAAAACTGGTAGTGGCCTGGCTGGGTGTATAATTCCCGGCCTGACTTATTGTCCCAGTCCGGCCCTGACGGTAGCCACACTGTAACAAATAAGATGGGCTGCAAAGTTTTCCAGGTCGGATGCGTAAGACTAAAAACAAGGCTTTCAAATGAGGTATAATTTAATTTTGGTTTAGTATTGATAAGTAAACTTGAGTCAAAGATGGCTGCAACTCCACCTCCTCGGCCTGTGCCTCGAGGAATATGAGTATTGATATGGCTGGGTGGAGTGGCCTCATTTATGCTGACATATTCTTCATGTCTCAACCAAGTTTCAGTGAGACAGCATATCAATATTATAATTTACCAATATTGCTTTAAATGCTAGAGATCTTATGTTTAAGAGTCCACGTGTAATCTTCCTGTTTTGTGTGTGTTTCTTTCATCTTTAATATCATCCCTGAATTTCAGATGATATTTGGTGTATTTTCCCTGCCTCAGTAAACAGCTGCTCTGTAAATGACATGTCTTAAGGAAATAACTCTATAGGTAGAAATGTGCCTTGTCTGTGTATATACCTGTAGGCTTTCTTTATTAATGTACATAAAAACGCTTTTTTGCATATAAAATGTCTAACAATTTACCCTCTGCTCTGTCCATCAAATTTGACTTGTTGGATGCGACGATGATCATAACAGCTACAAGCGGCCACCAAAGTTACTTTACACTTGTCTTGTAACAGTTTCACAATAATTTATTAACAATGTATTTTTAAGTGTATTGTCCCTTATGCACTGTATTGTCGGAGTTTGGCTAAGCTGGTAGGTTCACCCGTAAAAAAGCGCCACGCCAAAAGACTTTGTTTTAATAGAGCGGAGTATTCAAACGCATCATGCATTCTCCGAGGAGTCCCTGAAGACATCATACTGTAGCGTGGCGAGGGCGGACCGTGTGACGTAGAGCCGAGGCTCTGGCTGTTTATTGTTCCTTCCTCAACACCGACAGAGAAAAACAGGCTAACAAGCTGTCAGCTAGCTTTTCACACTGCTCACTGTGGGTTTAACGAAGGTGTAACGGTCGAGACAACTGACTGCAGAAACCAGGGGCCATGGCGTACGCGTACCTCTTCAAATACATCATCATCGGAGACACGGGTAAGCTCCTCCAAGTTCCAGCTAGACAGCCAGTTAGCATTCAGCTAGCTCTTAGCTAGCGGTGTATTTCCGCAGTGTTGGATAGTCCAATGACGTGGTTAAAGCAGAGACGCAAGGGGTGGGATGACAGCTCCGATTCTAAAACGTTAACATATTTGAACAACATATTCAACACCTTGACACTATCATACAATTATACACACATACCCTAGCACAACATTTGCCATACTACTTTGGTGTAGCAGGTGTTGACACAGTTGGGCCTATTGTCCGTTTGCGTCGAGGGTTGGGGTGTTAGCCACAGATTGCTAGTCCGGCTAACTGCCTAGCTAACATTAGCTTTTTTCACAAAATATTTAGCAAATAGCCGTCAGAGCACCATATTAACAGATCATTTGATGTGGAATGTATATGTTTTAATATGATTTTATTTCTGTTATGCTTGCATCATCAAATGACACAATTTACATGAGCTTAGCCTCTTGTCATCGAAGGCCAAAACGTCAAGCTAAAGCCTCTAATATTGCCTAAAATGGCGTAGAGCACTTATTATTTCTGACTAAATGTAAACGTTAGCTGGCTGACAAATGAGCGCTATGCTGAGTTAGCTTGCAGTATGGCAGCAGGTGCATATGTATTACCGCTTTATTATAAAGATGTAGCACACAGTTTTTTCACACACAGTTCAACAGCAGTCATCTCAGTTTGGGTGAGAAATGTATTGGGATGATTCTATAGAGAAAACCAAAGACATGGTTCAAGTAAACAAACAAGTGTTATGGAATATACGTTGTTTTCTTCTTCTTGCAAACACTGTATAGAAGTCGAAACCAAGATTGTCATTAAAGTTTAGTCTAATGGAACATATTTTCGAGAGATTCATAACGTGTGTTTGTGTTAATTAATTTGAGATGATCAATTTGGTGGGATGCAAGTTAACTACAGTGTTGTTGCGAAACATCTCCTGCCTGCTGCTGTTTATCTCTAGAAGGGCAGAGATGCTGCCAAGCTCCCAGCTAGATTACATGTGTGTCTTCATCAGAAATACCCTGCAGTCTATCTAAAGCAGGGTTTGTTGTTCTCATTTGATTTGGGCTTTACAAGGGTTTTAAAGGATCCTCAACGAAATAAGAGGGTACAGATGATCATAGCAATGCCTAGTTAATCCTAAACATTGTTGAATATGAAGACCTCCAGTTTGTATGTTTTTGTCATTCAGAGACACTTTATGTAAAGTATCTGATATGTGTATATATTTTTGACATTTTAACACCTGTTGTCTTCTGTGATTAGAAAGTAACTCAAAAAAAGGAAAGACTTTTTTTTTTTGTGGACCATCAACGATTGGCTTCACAAACATGTTGATAACAAAACACTACTGAAACAGTACAGTGGAGCTCAAGTTTGATGTCCTGGGAAGAGGATGAAGCCTAAAGTTCAGGTCCTTCAAAACAGATATATTCTTGACATATAATTCAATATTCTTGCTGTGTGATATCATCATTTGGGTAGGGAGTATTGGGGAAATTGTCAGAAACCTTGCATGCTTCAAAACACGTTTAGTTTTTTTCCCCAAAACCAATTGGCTCACTCATTGGTCCCAAAGTATATCTGATTTATAAGGTTACATTGGGGGATTATACCATAAACAGATCATCATGTAATATGTATTGTATATGTATTTTCTCATTTGATGAAGGTTTTTTGGGCAAAATGAACATACTAGTTTCAAGTAAATATATAGAAAACAAATACATTTTTCAAGCTATACACTGACTACATGCATTCACACATTGATTTAACTGAGTTTCTTGATTGATATGCTTGTGATTGCCTTAGATGTGACTATATATCTCAGATAAACGTTTGCCATATCATCCCCCACATTGGACAAAGAGACACGTCGAAAGTTCCACTCACTGAGATATAGTTAAAGCTTAGATATTACAAATGAGCTCATTTTGATGATGAATGTGTTTTAAGGATAGATATCTGTCTAATTGTTTATTCAGGGTAATTTAAGCTTGTGAAAGCAGTCAGTCAGGTTCTGTTAAACTAATTACTTCATTTATTGAGGGTAAAGTGAGTTGATTATTCCATCAGGGTAGATAAGCTATTGAAGTTTTTTTTTATGACTTTACTTTTTTTATTGATTCTTTTTATTTTGTCTGTTTTTATACTATTTTTGCTCTAATTTTGCACATGTACATTATAATATTATCTGTCAGGTCTTTATCTCGCCCTGCAGATGAATGGAGATGTACCTGTTGTGTTATCTGTGTTATTCATTATCTGAAGCTAGTCCTGGTCCACAGTAGTTTTACCTGTCAGTTAGGTGTGTCAGTTTTTACCCTAGTAACTGCCATGTTGAGTCCTGATACACCAAAACAAATAACAGTATGTCCTACATTTACAAGACCAGCAGCTGCTTCCATTAAAGATTCTGGTCCCCCCATGCTGTTCCTGCTGTATGGCAACAGATGCTTTATCACAGTGTTGTAGTCAAGTCACCAATTCACGAGTCCAAGTCACTCTCGAGTCACCACTCTTCGAGTCCAAGTCCAAGTCACCAAGGGAGAGTCGTAGTCGAGTCCGAGTCACATAAGGAGTGTCCGAGTCGAGTCCGAGTCATCATTACCTGTGTCCAAGTCTGAGTCACCTAAGAAGAGTCCAAGTCCGAGTCACAAGTCTTCATGTATTAATCTTCGTGGATATGTTGAAATGTAGCTGCTCCTCTACATTGCTTTTATCCTGTCATGTTATACTAATCTGTCTATTGAACTGCTGTGAAGCGAGTTTGGCTACTATTCTTGTAATAGGTGCTATACAAATGTATAAAGCGTATTACTAATATTATTATTATTGTAAATGACCTTTTTAATATGTCTAACTATATTTAAAATGAGTTGAGAAGTGATTATATTTGTATGCCAATATTTTCCTATGATAAAGTTTTCGTTTTGCACTTTTATTTTGATAGTAATAAGATCGGGACTCTTATTTTGAAGGAACTTTTACCGGTTAAATCGGTTTACTGATAAAGATTTAGCCCGTCATTCTGCATGCTAAGTAGCCATGTGCTTTCGTGTTATCAGCTGAATCTTTATTTATTGATTAGATCACGTTACTCTGATGATAGTGTTCAAGACAGCCTATATGTCTGAACTCGATCCTTAGAGTAATGTGTTACGGAGCCTTCTCTTCAATATTGTTTCCACATAACGAGCATTTTGCTCTTTTCCAATGTGGAAGCAGAATGTGTGAAAGCATACAGCACGATGCGGGGTGTGTCTCTAGACATCTCTAGACTGGTATAGTGGGGCCCAGTACGTGAACTCGCCTCGCAGGTGCACACGCCAGGATAGAGGACATCAGACTCCAGAGAAAATTAGCTCGAGTCCAAGTCGGAGCATCAATGTACAAGTCGAGTCCGAGTCATCGTGGGGGGAAATATTCACGAGTCCGAGTCATCGTACGCAAGAATTCACGAATCCGAGTCCAAGTCATCGTGCGCGAGAATTCACGAGTCCAAGTCCGAGTCACGTCAATCGGTGCGCGAGTCGAGTCACGAGTCCCCTGAAAATCGGCACTCGAGTACTCTAGCTCTGCTTTATCACACAAATAATTTTTTCTCAGATTTCTGCTTCTAAAGGCCTTGGTTTTTACCCTAGATCGCCCTCCAGGTCACGACTTACTGTCAGCATTTTTGAATTGTCAGAGGAAAATGTCATCATTTGACTCATCCAGTTGTGTTAGATGTGATAAGCAATATCCCTGCACGAGTGAATAGGGTAGACCAGCCTTTCTTTTGAAAGGAAACCAGTCAATAGTTCAGCTAGGATTTGTCAATGGAGTCACAAGTTTGCAAGGTTTTGTTGAGACGTCCTGGAAGTCTAATGCTTTGAGACGGTCGCAATGCAATCGCAACGCCATTTTGTGTATGGCTGGTGAACTTTGTTGCATCATTGCCACTCTTTCTGTCGTTCGTGTCTGATTTGAGAAAAATAATACGTTTAAATTCCCCCAATAATACTTGTGAAGATGTAGACTTAAGCAAGCCTTTTGTACCAGATGAATTAATTAGCTGTAGCCCAGAGTTATAAGTAATTATTGATAGGACTATCCAGAGGTCTGTAGATGAATCCAGTTTAACGTACCCCAGATAAGGAAGTATATGATACATTATGATAATAATTGATGATGTGATATGAATGATAATGGGACACGTTGGCGTCTGCACTCAGTGTCGTGGACTGTACGCAATACTTTGCTCTGGTTACTTGTGTTGTGGCAGATATTTAAGTAAGCTTGCTTGCTGCAAATGTAATAATAGTCAGATTGCTCTGAAGATGGGAGGTGATATTCTATTAATTTTCATGTTCACACAGTCGGTGATTTTTGCCGCCCGTCTTTCCTGCATATGGTAGTCTAAACTGTATTTCCTTTCCTTTCTCCTGTAATATGACTTGATATCGTTAAACTCCGCACACTGAGCTCTGATTGGTCAGCAGGTGGTGCTTTCACGGAGTTGATCTCTTATCTGGAACATAACCTGCCCCAGAGCAGGTTAGCCGTTCAGCATAAGTTACCATGGAGATCTACCCTGGTAAGAAGTGAACCAGTGTCATAGGACCGGAAACCCAGAGCTAACCCTGAAGTTACCTCGCTAACAGCAAATCCTGCTTCGTAGTACAGGCCACTGGTCAATAGTAAATGTGTGACATTTATTTGAGGTAGAATTGTCTTTCTTTTAGCCAGTGGACTCCATCCAGCGTGTCCACAGATCTGGTTGGAACTTGGCAGACTTACTCTGAAAGCAAATTAAAGTCCCTCTGTTGAAGTTTAAACCTCCAGAAATAGACTGTTCTATGGAAAACTGCCAATTGCTCTGCACATTTCCAGATATTTTGAAGAGGGTTGGCAATATTTTCAGAGTTTTGAGGTGCATTGTGGGTTATTGAGACAAACGCGAGTGTATTCATTACCAGGGTTTCCCACACATAGACTATACTTGGGCGGGCCGCCCAGGTATATTAACGGCCGCCCAAGTATATTTCGCGACCCATTTAGGTTTTTTTTTTTTTTATATAATTTTTTTTTATAATTTTTTTTTTTATTCGTCCGTGATCACGACGCCATCTGCGATCGATTAACTTGTGGACAATGATCCCTCGCTCCCTTGCACTGATCTCACCTCCTTCTGGCCTGTTAAGTGGCCTGCCTCACACAGGGTGACTGGCTGTCCACATGATGTGGCCTCCCGACATGGCCACTGTCATACAGATCATAAATCAAAGCCCTTGATTGGTCTCTGTGTCATTCAAGCTTGGGATAAGCTCAGCTCAGGTGAGGTAAAGGACTCTCTGAGTGTTTAGATAGTTAACTTAGTCTAAGTTCTCAGTGGGTCTCAAACGGTGTCGTCACCAGTTATGTAAACACATATAAAGGTGAAAAAAGGTAAGATACACTTTTAAAACTTGTTGAGAGAAAACTATTCTTTGCTGCTGCCTCAAAGAGGAGCAGGGGGGAGAGGAGGGAGACAGGAGAGGCTGATTCAGGAGCACAGACACACTCACAACTATAAATGAACCAAAAATAAATTAATAAACAAGTTTCAGTGTTTTTTTCATATTGGAAAGGGTATGTTATTGGTTATGGCCATGATTTTATGATTATTGAAATGTATACAGTTCTGTTTAATATAGGTGTTTCATAGATCTAGTCTCTATATTTTCCCCTCAAAATGCACCAGATTGATGCATTTAACTCCAAAGTAAAAAATAAAATCTTACGGGGGGGGCAAGCCCCTGGACCCCTGGACCCCCATAGAGGATTTGAGGTCGACCCCCACTAAAAATCACATGGATAGGTTCCTAAATACATTTATAAATACATTTGTTTAAATAGTAACCCATTTCCATATGTTCATGTGTGGGTAGTAGATTTAAACTATAGGGCTATCATTATGGGCCCTGCCTGTACCTGTTCGCTCTGCCATCGCATGAAGGGTCTGCTAACAAGCGACCAACAGAAAGGTTAATGTTGTTGCACGTCACCTCACCCTCACTTTTTAGTAAACAAGTAAAGGTTGATTGCAAGTGCTTCGTTCATGCCCTGACCCCTACAGACAGTACTACTGTACTAATAAACAGTTACACATTGATCTCTGGCTCCTACATAGTGTTACACTGAACACTCGCATGTTAGAACCTCTGTTAAGGTTAACATCAATGTCTGTCATCTTAGACACTTTGTTTGACTGAAGTGTCTATTTAGACATGCTCAAATAGTCAAAACTTTCGACATGATAATAAGGCATCACTTATGTTCAATTTTTATAGCATTAAGGTCTAGCTATGTGTTCTAATCAGTTCTCTTGTAGTATATGTGTTTTGCTGAGCGTGCTTCACTAGTAATAATCAACAGGAATCTAATCTGGGGCTCAGTATCTGTCATATGACCTGCCTTAATCAGATCAACCATGCTGGCTGCCTCTTAGACAAAATGGTATTCTGACTAGTCAGACCCACAGGATGTAACATATGTTAAACAGATTTTACAAGAATGTGGCACAGTATTGACGTATTTTTGAAGGCTGACCTGGTAGTACAGTCTTAATGGGATTTTTTCCATTGGATTATGGAATATTGCAGAAAATGAGTTCTGTGGCAAAGACATGTTTATGATATTATGTTTGTTCAGCAGGAAAATCAGTGCTATAGTGATAGATCTGGCTATGCGAGACTATATCTGACTTCTCTGATAACTAATTGTTTGAGGGTCCAGAGTGTCTTACTGTGCATTTAAACAGGGCAGGTGGCTTCAGAACATAGGTTGTTGCCAACTTTTCAGAACAGGTAGCCCTGTGGTTAAGACTGGAAGTTAAAGTACTTCAAGTCTCCAGTCCCAACTGTCGGCCTTCCTGTTCGATTCCTCCACAGGGATTGCAGTGTGATATGCTAACCTTGCTTAACTTCGGGTAACTTCTGTGAGTGAGCAGAGCAGTATCTTGCTAGTGTCATGACACTCTGAATACAATCACCTGGAACACTGCCAACATTATCCTTATTTTATTAATAGGAGAGGCAAGATTGTCATCATTGACTGTGTAGCCAGAAAACCTCACCTGTATAGTACAGAACAGGGAATAGTCTTCTTTTTCTGTCACAAAGTGCTTCGACTGATATCACCACTGTGTTTAAAGACAAGAGTAGACACACCCCATATAGGAGCTCTTCAAACATAGCATATGGAAATTCCCTCAGTCTATATGATCTTTTCTGCAAACAGAAATTACAACAGCAATGATAAATGGATGTCTGATGGACTAGCCTGCTTTTTACCCGGTTGGAATTAAGGACTTTCCATCTTCCCACACCTGACAAAATCCAGGTTCCAGTATTATTGCATCACCATCACATTTACCAGGTATCCTTGTATAAAGATTTCAGCTTGTTTGATTAGTCTCTTGTTGCCATGTCCTCTTTATGTATGCGCTGTTTGTCCACAATATCTTTCTAAGTTGTTGTTAGGGATGTCCCGATCACCTTTTTTTGCTCCCGATCCGATTCCGATCATTTGATTTTGACAATCTGCCGATACCGATTTTTTTTTCAAATTTTTCCAATCCATTGAGAAAAAAAGCATTCAAATTGTCCCTTAAGGTTATTTTTTTATTTAAATGACAGTACCCAACTACCCATTCTATCCAACATGGATATAGCTTCTTTTTTTCACAGCAGCATTGGATCAAAACTAAATAAAGCTTATCAGTGGTCCACCACAAAATAACCATGTAAACAAATTGAGTGCAGATAGTGCAGTAACAAAACAAAAATAACTCTACTGGAAAGAGGTAGCTTGACTAGCTTCACAAGTTCACATTCAGTCACAATTAATAAAATAAAATAAAATTGTGGCTTAGTGCAGAATTCTAGCCTTAAGACTAACTAGTCTAGTATTAATGCAAAGAACAACAGCAGCTTAACATAACATGAATAAACAAAGTATTATACTTCCATATCATCCATGGCTTTCACCATATTTCGCACGTTGTCCCGCAAAATGACATGGACCCGTGGCTTATCTATTTATTCCCCAACTGTTAAGCATCCCCTCGATCGCCTCTCTCACACGATCTGCTGTGTGAGATCCGCGAAAGTTCTGAGCTTGCAAGGTCGCATGTTGTAAATTAAACTGGGAGTTGATCCACTGTGCAGTGAAGCTAAGGAGTGACATTGGACACACAGAAGAACTCCATATGTCTGTGGTAGGGATGCTCCGATCGATCGGTCACCGATCGATATCGGCCGATACTCACTCTCTACCGATCGATCGGTGCTCTCTAAACATGCCGATCGTGAGAGCCGATCGCATGACGTAAAATACATGACACTTTTCTCTGTGTGCGGCAAAACAAGCTCGCGAGAATGGCTTCACCGGTCTGGCATTATTTTAAGGTGTCCGAAAAAGACAGTAAAATAGCGGTATGCAACGTGTGTGTGAAGCAGAAAATCTGCAGCTCCGCCCGCCGGACCGGTAAGCAGAGCGAAACACACAAGAGTTAGACCTAACACACTTAGCTATTTTATCTACCTCTGGAACAAGCTAAACTAGTTATTATAAATATATTTATTCTTCACTGTCAGGTGACTCATTACTAGATCAGTGAGCTGCATGAGATACTGACAGGCTGTCAGGAGAGAGGAAAAGAGAGCGCTTCCGCTCATTTCTCCCGTGTTATTCTCCAAAGTGAATGTAAACTTGAATAATGAACATCATTTCAATGTAATAATTAAGTTGATTGTTGTTTGTGGAAGCTCCAGTGAATGAGCCCCATTAACTGAGTTTAAAATCGAGTGGGCAGGGCCTAAATGGAAGATTTAAACATCACTTTAAATCTTCCATTTAGGCCCCGCCCACTCGATCGGATCGGCGATCGGTATCGGCCGATACTGATTCCGGCGATCGGCCCCGAAATTGGCGATCGGAGCATCCCTAGTCTGTGGTAAATCCGAAAGCAGGCACGTCTGTTAACAGGGCTTGCAGGTGGCCACGAAGCTTATTGTGAAGGGCAGGCAGAGCTTTCTCTGTAACATAGTGACGAGAAGGCAACTCATAACGTGGCTCCAAGTGCTCCATGAGACGGTGAAACCCCACGTTCTCCACCACAGATAACGGCTGGTCATCCAACGTGATGAATTCAGCTTTCTTGGCTGTTATTGTGTTGGCCTTTTCTCTGTTCTGGGGCAGTTTCTCTTTCCTTTTGAAAGCCTCTGAAAGTGTCGGTTGTTTCAGTGCCGTTACCTGAGTGGCCGCTGTGTACTCGTCGTGTTGTTGTTGGTGTTTGTTTCTCAGGTGGCGTGTTAGATTGGTCGTGTTGAACGTAGCTCTGTTCTTTCCACCACGCGGAACCTCCTTCTTGCAAACATTGCATCTGGCTGTTACACTGCCTTCGCTTTCAATTTTATAATACTTCCAAACTCCTGACATTTTCTCTGTCCGACTCCCGAGTCACCAGCTGAACGTAGCCTCTCGTTAGCTTACTGCTACTATGAGACACTGCGCCCACTCTGTTGCCAGATTTCAGAGAAATAAGCAGGTCTGAAAACAAGCCCAAAGAAAGCAACACATACGTGATGTTGTGTAATTTTCAACCAAAACTAAGGCCACAGGATGACTTTAAGACGTGAACATAATTTTAGTTTTTTAACATTAAATAAAATAATACAAATATTTTATAAAAAAAAGAAATCCCCGATCTTTTTCTTCCGATCTTTTGAAAATCACGTGATCTGCTCCGATCCCCGATCACGTGATCGGACCGGGACATCTCTAGTTGTTGTTTTTATCAAACCAAACCTTTTTAAAAGGATAATGTGCTATTGCTATATATCATGACTGATAATGAATACTTTGTGAAAGCTTTCTAATAGTTAGCATTAACATTTTTAACATACAGCAGAGTTGGAGGAAAGGAGAATGATGACCTCTTATTTCATGCCTCCAGTTCTATTGAATCAGACTGATGATTGCTTAGCCAGGGCCTACAAATGCCTTTCATTCAGGCTGTCAATCATCCACTGTTCTCCAGCGACACCCTTAGTCACCGATTATACATTTTATTTGCTCGGCTTTTTCCAAATTTTAAAATGACCTCTGATTACAGGTTCTGCTATGGTGACGTGTTATCGCCTCAACCAGAAGCTGCATGAATAATCCCTGCACTGCAACATATTGCTCAGTTCTCCACTAATCCTGACTGATCTCCCATGTCAAGTTAACTATGTCCTGCAGATCTATAGGTTTGATGACAACTATCGAATCATCCGGACAGATGTAAGACGGCTAATGCAATGCTACCTGAATGCTAACAAAACACTGTCATATCATGTATAATTCATGTCCCAGTATGTACGTATACTGTGATATTTCTTGTTTTAAGTCATATTCCCAGTTTAGTGGTTTGTGTTCCTGGAGTTCAACACATTCAGCGTCTCTTGCTGATGCTCGCTACGTCTCCCTCGTCTCTCTGTTTGAAAAGAATAGAATCCCGTAGTTCTTTTTAGTTTTGCTCATTGGTCATAGGAGTGTCTGTTTACAGAGCCTACTGACCATGTTTAAAACGTTTAAAGTGAAACGGCTATCTTGCTGTACAGGTTTAGTTAACTAGTTGCAGTCGTATCCTCCAGAGATGGACGACTTGCCGTTAGTGACGTCACATTCCCTATATCCAGATTTAGGAAGTTTTCTATGCTGAAACAATGTGTTGATTGTAATGTAACTCATTTAGCTACTTTGAAAAAATGTAGCAAACAGCAGCTACATTTGTTAGTGTCTTCTGTGATAGTCATCGGCCGTTGGTATCGGAAGAGTGAGCAGGTGTGTGTTGACTGCATATACACGTTTAATAACAAGATTGTGACTCCTATATAACTCCCATCCTCATCCCTCCGTACTTTCCTACATCTTTTATCTTCATCATCACTCAATGATCTCGCCTAGCAACGCCGCTGCCTGGCAATGGTAACCCTTGGAAACCACGAAAGAGGAAGACCATGTCCCTCTGTGTCAGCTTCTCTCCCTGGCCTTCTCATTAGCATCCTTCTCCTCTCTTCTCCCTCCCCCTCCTCCCAACCATCTCTGTTGAGTGAATGTGCCTCTTAACCTCAAACCTCTGATGCTCATCCTAGCATAGACCCACGTCTGCAACAAGCATTCAACTGCAATGTTCTTTATCTACACTCTTTCTTAGAAAAGACCCTGTTGAGTTGAAGATGAGTCACTTAACTTTATACAAACAAAAAATACATCTTGTCTCACTTTAAACATGATTTCTTAAGCAACCTCAGTACTGTGCATTAACCTCAGTGATGAATGCAGGGCAGTCAGAACCATTGGGTGATCAATACATCTGTGTGGAATGCTCACATCATGGTTCGCAGATTCATTTATCTCCAGTTAAGTTCCTCTTCTTGGTGACTGTAAATGGTTGATTCCTTGCTTCTACAGCAACTGATTTATTAAAGCTTGTCTTGTCACAACACTCACATGTCCACATGTGAGTGTTGTGACAAGACACATGTTTGCTTGCTATAATCATAGAAAAAGAGAACAAAATTCAATTCTCAATTCTTTGCAAAATGCATTTACAGTCAGCCAAAACTAATAATAGCTATCGTACTCGACAAAAACAAGTGACAGTCTTGTAGGTAAAAAAAAAAAAAGGGCTAATGTCTTCACTTCTTGTTTTGTCCAACCAACAGTTTGAATCAAAAGATATCAAATACACAGAGTAACAGATTATAGCCTCTGATTCGAGCAGGGATGGGCAAATGGCGGCCCGGGTGCCGCATGAGGCCTCCACCTCCTCTTTTTGCGGCCCTCAGATCAATTTAGAAAACAATGTAATTAATTTAAAAAAATGTACTTGTAGTACTGATACTACATGATTTCGTTTGGCAGCCAAATACCGCGAAATAATCTGTGACGCGTTTGTGTGTATTGTGTTTGTTTCCCGGGGAAACAAACACAATACACACTGGCTGTTGTTATGCCTTCCGTGCCTTCAAAGCTGTATTTATCATCTGAATTTGGCAAAACAAGTTTAATATTCTGAAAGCTAAGACTTAGTTTATTTGAAACCAGAGGAAAACAAACTGTAACGGACCCTGCCGTGTTATCTATGATTACTATATGCCTTGCATTCATAATATCAGCGGGAGGGAGGGGGGCGGCGCTGCGGAACAGCAGAGTGTGAGTGAGAGCTGTCATCTTCCCTTTACAAGCTTCAAAAATGTATTTATCGTGTGATGTTGGCAATAAAAGTGTCATATTCTGAAAGCCAAGACTTTGTTTATTTAAAATCAAACAAAACACCCGAACCCCAAAAACTAGTTTTTTTTTTTTACACAAATCCACTTTTAACATTTCAAACGAATCTTAATGAGGAGGATCCCCCCCAGACCCACTACAGGGGTTCGTTATACAGATATCTTTTTCACAACATGTCAGTTTACAGGTATGCCGTCACATGTAACGGTTCCTACCACAATAGTCTGTAGCCTGACTGTAACTCCTGTGTCTACAGGTGTTGCTAACGGATAGGGAAACTATTCTTCAGACAGATGTTATCAAACAAGTAGCCCTCCATGGAGGTCCTTAGCCTCAGGTAGCTCTCAGTCTCAAAGGTTGGTGACCCCTGATGTACTGTGTCACAGTAAAAGTGGCAACAGGTCAAAAGGCAAGCAATAATTGAAAAGAATGGTAGACATTAATAATAAAATAAATAAGTGCACAACCATGGCTAGAGAATGAGTAGCAGCCGTTTAGAATAACTATTAAAGTATCGAGATCTTATACAGAATACATTTAAATAATAATAAAACTGCGCTGTTAGTTCGTCCTTGTTTGTGTGGATGTGAGGCAGTCATGTAGAGCAGTTGTTAATGCTGACCAGAGTAGCTTCACACACACAGCCTGCCACCTGGTGCGTTGGCTCAGGCTAACTGAAGCTAGCTGGGGAAACGTGTGTAAGCGTGTCGGGCTGGTTTGAAGACGCTGATGCTCCAATGTGTTCTATGTATAAAACGTTCATTCTCGTTGTATATCTGTAGCTTCCTGCAGTGTTGTCAACTGGAAACAGCCGGATCCTCTGCACTGTGTGGGAGTTCAGTCATTGATTTTATAATGATGTGTGGTATTTTGCGGAGACACCTTTGGAAATGCATGTGAAGGGTGTTCATGCTTATGTGTGACTCTATAATCAGACTCTAATGTGCTGTGTTTGTTTTGCAGGTGTGGGGAAGTCATGTCTATTACTACAGTTCACCGACAAGAGGTTTCAGCCAGTTCACGATCTCACCATCGGTAAGTCCTCTACACGTTCAGCTCTGCAGCAACACCAGCACTAGAAATACATTCGTTAATGCATCACTTCATTTAGCTGTGAATCCTCTGCTACTAGGGCTGCACCATATATCGTTTCAGCATCAACAATAGGACTCCACAATTGATTCATGTGTTATCAAAATCGCAACATGGTCATGTGCAATGTTCAAATCACAGGATGTGCAATATTTCTTCCACGCTTGATATGTGAAAATAGTATTTATAATGTAATATTGTGGAGCTGCAGAGAATTCCAGTCCTACAAAAAGTATTGGAGACCTAAAGGAACATATCTGTTCAATACAGACCCTATGAAAAACTGGAAGAGAACACGTCTGCTCTGGGATTGCACTGGGCAGGTCAGAGACGGTCTAGGTTAAACCCAGACCGACTCTAGGTCCAATAGTCAGTCTAGGTTAAACCCAGACCAACTCTAGGTCCAAGAGTCAGTCTAGGTTAAACCCAGACCAACTCTAGGTCCAAGAGTCAGTGCATTTGTCCATATTGCAATCCGCAAAGCTGGTGCTATCTGGGCTGGGTTAAACATGTGAAGGTGGCTTGTTCATGTTTTAGCCTCAAAGGTGGGGTAGGTAAGTTTCAGAAACCGGCTCGAGATACACTTTTTGTTATATTCCATGGAATGCTCTTAACATCCCGATAGCAATGAATATCTGAAGTGCTTTGACAACAAATCCATAACAAAATGTCATCTGTAGAAGCCGTAGTGCTGTAGAAGGTACAACCAATCCGTTTAGCCGGGATGGCCTTCCTGCCTGTCAGCCTTCCATCGGGGCACAAACTGATCTCGTGCCCTCATTGGTCATGTGCGCGTTCGTGTGTGTTGGAGGAGGGGCTCTATAAGGAAGTGGCAGATTTTCTCCGGTTGTGTATTTTAAAATTCTAGCGATCTCGAGCCGGTTTCTCAAACTTACCTACCCCACCTTTAAGGTACTCCTTTCATGAACCTTTATCTCATAAAGAGATCATGTTGTTTTATCCAGGCAAAATAAAAGTCACCTTATATTGGTCCTAACATTCAGACAGATCAAATTCAAGTTGGAAGACTGCTACTGGAAAATAGAAATAACCCTACATTGTATTAAACCTAAAGAGACGAATCTCATGTTAACATAGTTACAGTCAGTCAATATTAATAATCCTTTTGTTGCCTATCATAAGAAACGTGGCTAACGGTACATAGCATCCCTTCTTTACTGATAAGTGATGCTTAGTGTACCTGTTGCCTGAAAGCCCATTCTGTTCTCTTCTTCTTCCCCTGCTGCCTTTATCTATTTGTGTATTCAAGGCAATCAGTTAGCTGGGGGATAACGAGAAAACGGAACATTATGAATAGGGATGCTCCGATCGAGATCGGCCGATACTCACTCTCTACCGATCGATCGGTGCTCTCTAAACATGCCGATCGCATGACGTAAAATACATGACACTTTTCTCTGTGCGCGGCAAAACAAGCTCGCCAAAATGGCTTCACCGGTCTGGCATTATTTTAAGGTGTCCGAAAAAGACAGTAAAATAGCGGTATGCAACGTGTGTGAAGCAGAAATCCTGCAGCTCCGCCCGCTGTGACGGACCGGTGAGCGGAGCAACACACACTAAGAGTTAGACCTAACACACTTAGCTATTTATTTTTATTTATTCTTCACTGTCGGGTCACTCATTACTGGATCAGTGAGCTGCATGAGATACTGACAGGCTGTCAGGAGAGAGGGAAAGAGAGCGCTTCCGCTCATCTCTCCCGTGTTATTCTCCAAAGTGAATGTTAACTTGAATAATGTACTTCATTTGAATGTAATAATTAAGTTGGTTGTTGTTGTGGAAGCTCCAGTGAATGAACCCCATTAACTGAGTTTTAAACATCACTTTAAATGAAGATTTAAAGTGATGTTTAAATCTTCCATTTAGGCCCCGCCCACTCGATCGGATCGGCCGATACTGATTCCGGCGATCGGCCCCGAAATTGGCGATCGGAGCATCCCTAATTATGAACTTAAGTTTCATTGCAAGCTTGCTTTAAATTGCTGTGTATAGTACTTCTAATATTCCTACAGATAATGAAAGAAATGCTGTTGGCCACTATCTGTCTGCCTACTCGTCTGTGTGATCTGTGCAGTGAAAGAAGGAGCTGTAAAACATGGTAGAGCCACCTCTTCAGGAAGACCCCACCCTCTTATACATACAGTATGAGTGGGGGGGGTCGTCCTGATGGAGCAGTATAGAAGCAGTCAAACAGATGGAAGAGCCAATATTAAAGCACAGCCAACAAGTAACAATGTGACTGAGTCGGCACCTAATCTCCCATATCCACATTCTTGTGCCCAGGTGTGGAGTTCGGAGCGAGGATGATCACGATAGATGGCAAACAGATCAAACTGCAGATCTGGGATACGGTAATATATCTAGCTTTTCATTTCTTGTGACGGCATATTAAAGACTCTAAAAACACCTGAACACATCTTGAATGAATTACCTAAAAGCAAGGCTATAGATATATGGATGTCTCTGAAATGCAGACGTTAAACTTGAATTGACCACTATTTCTGTAATGACACATTTCCTAAATAGTAATAGATGTTGGTGTAAATATGAATCTGAAAAAAAGTCTTCAGAAAGAACATTTTGGTTTTGAATACTGTATCTTATACACAATTCATGTATTATTACATGGTTTGATAAATAATGTATCTGAAAAAGAATGACAGAGATAAACAAATCAAAAAGATATGTGTTTAGTTGTTTTGAATGACAAGAAGGCTCATAAATATTGTTCTCATTGTGGCAACATCTTTCATGTTGTCTCCCTGACTTATCAGAGACATTCCAATGAGAGAAATTCCTCAAAAGGAATGAAAACTAAAGGTGACGCAGTGGAAGAGAGAACATTAAGAACAGATTTCATCTAAAGGCAACTATGTATGCAGACAAGTGGTCGTTCAGACCAAATTCAAGTTGTTACCAACTTTCATCAAAACCTTTGCTCCAGACTATTAAATAAAGAATGTGATGTTCCACACACAGTGGTGGAATGTAACTAAGTACATTTACTTAAGTACCTTCATTACTGTAATAAAGTACCATTTTGAGGTATTTTTACTTGTTTTTACTTAACCCTCTGGAGTCGGTGGACGCGCCGTAATTGATCATATATTTTCGATTATAAGGATTAGAAATATGATTCAGATATCCGCGGAATCGCTGGAAGAGTAGCTTTCCAGTGGTATCTCCTGTGAGACTGTAACCAGGGCACAGCAGCCAATATGGCCGCTCAAAGCAGCTTGACGTTACACTGTGTGGGATTGGTGGATTCGTGTGTCCGTCTTCGTGAAATCGTGAAACCTCGGCCGGCAGCCATCATGGTCTGAAATGACCAATGGACATCAAGAAGTCTCTAAGGGCCTACCCACCAAGTAAACAAAACATAAACCACGTGTCTCCCATCAGTTTACGTCTGTGAGGGGAGAGAGAGAGAGAGAGAGAGAGACAGAGAAAATGGCTAAAAAAAACTTTACAGTTACAGACTTCGCTAGAGATTTTTTTCGCTAGCAGCAGTGAAGATAGAGCCTCAGAACCTGAAGTCTTCCACTCTTCTGAAGAAGAAGAACACAAAGACAACAACAAGGATCCATTTGGACATGGGTAAGTGAAAATGAACAATAGGTTTATTGATATATATTTTTTATCGATAGTCATGAACTTTTTATTGGGACAAAATAGACTCTCCATTAGCAAACGTTTACTCTGTGTTAACTTTATGTTGGTGTGTAAAAGTGAGATTACATGTGTAGATGATTAAATTAATCATTTATTCGTCCCACAACGGAGACATTTACAGTGACATGTTTTTGCCATCGATTATTTTATCATACTGTTCTGTACAGATGAGACTGTCATAGATTTATTTATATGTGCCTGTTATTATTTTACCGTCCTGTACAGATGAGACTTTGGTGTGTGTGTGTGTGTGTGTGTGTGTGTGTGTGTGTGTGTGTGTGTGTGTGTGTGTGTGTGTGTGTGTGTGTGTGTGTGTGTGTGTGTGTGTGTGTGTGTGTGTGTGTGTGTGTGTGTGTGTGTGTGTGTGTGTGTGTGTGTGTGTGTGTGTGGGTGTGTGTGTGTGTGTGTGTGTGTGTGTGTGTGTGTGTGTGTGTGTGTGTGTGTGTGTGTGTGTGTGTGTGTGTGTGATTTTACTTGAACTTTATTTCAATGAAATTAGTTGTAATTATTGTCCTACATTTTAATTTGTTTTACAGAGATGTTTCACAGCTGTCTGGGCCTAGTGGCCCACAGGCGGCGTTTATCCAGCAGCATCCATCTGTGCCGGCCCCCAGGTCAAGATCTACTGTGGCTCAAGGGCCTTCACCAGAGCCATCACCACCAAGGACCAGCAGACCAGCATCACTACAGCTGCCTCCACCTCCATCTGCGGCTGCCACCAGGTCAAGATGCCCCTCAGCACAAAGGCTCCACCACAGCCATCACCTTCAACCCAGCCAGCAAGGAGGTCTCGTGGGGCTCTCGTATAGCACTTGTACACCCCACCTACACAGCAGCCCATGCACCATCACCCCCACCTACACAGCAGCCAGACCCACTGTCTTGGAAGACAGACAAAGACCTTGACATTTATAATGAATAGTTGGTTGAAAGTTCTGATGTTCAATATTGTAAATAGTTAGATTTTCCAGTTTCTTATATTTATATAAATAGTTGGTTGAAAAAAACATATTTATAATAAATTGTTGGTTGAAAAAAAAAGTTTGAATGCTCAATTTGTATTTGTACACATCACATGAACCTTGGTATGTAATATGAAGTCACTATTCAGTCCTGATGTATCTCAGTCCCTGCTGTGCTGAAAGTAGAGTGATAAACACCTGTTTTACTCAAACTTCGAATTTAATTTTAGACATGAATAACACATTTATATACAGTGTAATTCAAATATTTCACTGCTTTTGTGATCCTATGACTTTGGTAACCAAATCTAAAACACCAAAACAATTCGATCACATGAGTAAATGTGTGTTTTCACAAGAGTTTTGAAGATTTTCCGAAAATCGGATGTCAAATTTTAAGCTTTTGAGCTACTTATCTCATCAAACAGTGCTCTAAGGTGAGTAATATGCATATATAGCAAGACCAGACATTGTCCTGAGCATTTTGATATTTAACACATGGGGTGCCATGTTAGAAGAAATAATAATAATAATTTCAATTTATATAGCGCCTTTCACGAAACCCAAGGACGCTTTACAATGGGGAAGTAACAAAACAAAAGGTAATAATAAACATACAGAGCAATAGCAGGAAATAAGTGACTGTAAATTAGTGGAGGCCAAAGGTGATTTAAGAAAACATCTAAAAATCTAGAAAATACCCGTAGACTCCAGAAGGGTTAACTTGAGTATTTTCACTTTAAGCTACTTTATGCTTGTACTCCACTACATTTTGTAGGCAATTATTTTACTTTTTACTCGACTACATGTATTGTACAACTTTAGTAACAAGTTACTTTGCAGATTTAGATTGTTAATACAACATATAAATCAGACCTACTTGTTTAGTATATGTTAAGCTACCCAACATTATATACAAATAATACAAAATTAAAACAAGTGCAATATTGACATTAATGGAGCAATAATCATTGCTCCATAATTATAATAAAGAATGTAATATATATGATTTTGAAATTGGCCATACTGCAGAATGTGTACTTTCACTTTTGTACTTGAAGTATATTTTGAGGCTTATACTTTTTTATGCTTGTACTTAAGTACAATTTTAAATGCAGCACTTTTACTTGTAAGTGAGTATTCTTACACTGTAGTATTGCTACTTTTACTTCAGTTTAAGTTCTAAGTAATTATTCACACTGTCCAAACATTGCGTCGCTTCCACTATGGTTTCCTGCCCGTGCAGTTAGGCGTTTGACCAGCAGGGGGAGATGGAGCTCCATGGAAAGGCAGGCACCTCCCCAAGCTTGAGGGTCTGAACTAGGCATGATGTCAGCCCTGCTTCTCACACTACTGTCTGTCCTATCAGGTAGCGATTTGCCTCACCTGGTTTAAAAGGTGTCGTATAGTCCCAGGTGAGAGGGTCAAAAACAAACCAGAAGGGCCCACTGGTACAAAACTCCCACTCCCACCACCAAATGTCTAGAGAAACCAGTGTGTAGGCTGCACATGCCATATGAATAAAGTGTTTGTGCATGTATGTGTGTTCCTCCGCACATGACCAGATGGCAGACAGATGCAGCGTTCCCTCTCTTTCACCCTTATTTATCATTTATTCACTAATAGCATTACTGACTGACTGCTGGCTGTTAGCTACCCTGACTGCTCCTCCAGCTAACTAGCCGTCTAGATAACCTGCTCACTGACTGAAACACTAGTTCTCTGACTCTTCACTGCCCGGGAGCTGGTGTTGCTGGGTGACAAACTGCTCCTCTGAGTTGCTCCATGATTCACTGCCTGCTTGTGTTTCTGACTGACTGGCTATCTAGTTTTTCACATGAGGTCAGAGCCGCAGCTGCTAGGATAGTGCTGTTTTGTTTTCTACTCCTGCCCAGGCGAAACACAGACAACATTGTTAGCGTATATGGGATAGGGACAGAGCCTGAATAGACATGAGAGGGAGGGGGGTTAGTGTGATACACAGTGAGAATAGTGGGGGAAATAGTGGAGGCCCAGGGGTTTATGGGGAAAGAATGAAAAGATGAGTGATGCAAGGAACAGACAGTGGAGTCGAGACAATGAGGGGTAATAATGGAAGGGGGAGTGTCAAACGAGGTGGGCACTGTCGATATGAAATTGTTACTCATAAATAGGAGGTTATACACACTGGAGAAAGAAAGGGATGTTGACGGAGAGATGGAGACAGAAAAAAGAATATTATTGTATCCAATGATGAGCTCGGCTCTGTCCGGTCCTCTGCCGGCTGACTGAAAACCTGGAGCCGGAGCCTGCTAGAGAATCTGGGCTGGTGCAGAGCATTAGTGGCCCTAGACCACATGGAAACAAGACTTGCAGATAAGCAGGACTGGTTTTACTGTGACCTGTAGGGTTGAAAGATGAGGTCAGTCAGACCCCAGCGGGATCAGGGCTGTTGGAAAACCAAAGGATCAGCACTTGTCTGTGGCCGTTTCAATTATTCACATTTCAATTTCTGTTTATTAATATATGTATGTGTTTCTCCAGGCTGGTCAGGAGTCGTTCCGCTCCATCACCAGGTCTTACTACAGAGGAGCAGCAGGAGCTCTGCTAGTCTATGACATCACAAGGTAACGCAACCAATCACACAGACCCAAACACAATCTGTAGCAAAGCTGTGGTCAGAAACACTTCGAAGTTGGTTGCATTTCCTCATGGTGGTAGCAAGTTGTGCATATATTTTGAAAGGACTGCAGATTAGCATGAGTTTATAATGAATCAAAAACAGATTAAAATACTGCTTTACAGGAGGTCACAGGAAAGGTTGTAATATCACCAAAGTCCTAAGGGTTCATCCTCTTGGAACCTTGAATGTCTGAAACATATTTGTGTAATCCATTTAGGGCATTTTGAAATGTTTGCAAGATATGTGAAATGTAGCCATGCTGATGGCACAAGGCCATGCGTCTCAGGAGCATTGACAGTGTGTTGAGACGGGACAGCTCTCAGATCCGCATAAGAAACATGAAGTGACCAAGAGTAAATTGGGTATTAGCTGCATCTCTTCTCGAGCGTGAGCAGCACGTCAGCCTTCCCATCAACTCCACACTATGCTGCGGAGCAAAATATATTGACGACTACTTGCAAGATTGACATGAAATCTGTTATCGATCTTTATGGTCCCCAGAGGTTGATTCCCAATGATTTGTCATGACCCCGTGACCTTTTGTGCAGCTCTACCATGGGGTCAAAATCCCCCCCCCCACCAGCTTTCTCTACCTGGGTTTTTCCATTCCCACTTTTGTGGCAATTGCAATCCAACAAAACCTGTACACTTAAGCTTCTTTTTTTTGTAGCACTTGATGGAAAGGACCAGGGAGAAGAAAGTATTATTTTACCTGCCTCTTTCTCAAAATGCAATGGTCTGTCAATCACAACGGCCTAAAACCAATGTACTTACAGTAAAGCCAAATTGTGATGATGGGCCGTCTCCGGAGTTGGGCCAAATTGCCTCCAATGGAGTTACAGTGGCATCTTACCGAGTGCGGCCTAACTGAGACCTCTACTAATACTGAAAGGATGACAAGTAGAAGAGAGAGATGTTGGATGGAGACGCGCTTTAAGCTCTTTTGGAATGGAGATGCAAATCCCTGCTGTGCTGAGCTCGAGCACAGTGCCAAGCTGAGCCGGCACATGTGTATGAAAGGGGGTTAAAGTCTAAAATAAATCAGCCTTCATGCTCCCCAGATGTGGAAACCTTGGGTTTCCTACCACTGACCTAGTTAGTTGAGTTGCTGGTATGGAGTTCATTTGAATATACTTGGTTACAGTGGACATTACAACCTGTAGGGGCCACTAGAGGGACTTAAGACATTATGGTTTACCTTGAGGACAGTAAACTAGAGCAAATACCAGTGTTCTTTTCAGATAGTCCTAGGGCGTGCATCAGGAACAGCGGGGATGAAGTCTTCTTGTAAGATTGAATGGTTGGAAACGCTGCAAGAGTAAGGGACAAGGACTTTATAAGATCTGATGGCGTAACGGCTGTGTTATCAATGTGAAAGTAGATTAAAGCCAGATTCTGTTCCTGTTCAACAGAAGGGACACCTTCAACCACTTGACGACCTGGTTAGAGGACGCTCGCCAACATTCCAACTCCAACATGGTCATCATGCTCATTGGCAACAAGAGGTAAGATCCTGAACATATAACACGGTACTGCAACCAGGCAGGCTTATGGGTATGGTGTTGTTTTATCCTGTGGCGCAGTGGGTAAGTGTGCTGGTCCTCTGACCAGGGGAGCACAGATTCAATCCCACTGCAGTCCGTGGGCAAGACACCTCACCCCAAACTGCTCCTGGGGATTGTCCACAGTATGGAATGTGTTACATGTCTAATATATGTAAACTAATGTAATACTTTGAGCTATCGGAAAAGCACTCAAATAAATATCAGAATACCTTTTTTTGCCCACATAGGAAACATTTACATTGTTACAGCAAAAGGGAAGATGGAGAAAATAAAAATAAAACACTAAGATAAAAACAAAATGTAAATACAAGATTTAAATGTAAGTACAATAAATGATAGAAAAGTACGTGAATTAAAGAAATATATAGAAAACTAGTCGGCGGTGAGTAGGAGCTGCTGTAACAGGCTGCCACTCGAGCGTTAACATTCATTATTATTATTATTATTATCCAAATGGTTTGTTAACATTGTGCCTTACTGTTATATCTGACCCAGCTTCCTCTACAACGTCTACATCGACCCAACAAACGGCTGCTATATAGAACTGCACCTTGAAGCTAATTAGGGGTGCAACAACTAATCGATTAAAATCGATTACCAAATTAGTTGCCTACTAATTCAGTCGTCGATTCGTTGGTGACGTCATCACGTGTGTTTTACGCGCCGTTAAGCTCCAACGTTATCGGTCTTTTTATCGGTACTGGAGACATTTAAAAAATATATGTCATGTATTGTTGCTACATAAGCATTATATCGCCAACTCCTTTCTAAAATGCAAAAAGACAAACAAATGCGTCTATGATATATTTTCGATCTTTCCAATCCAGAAGAGAGATCTCTCTCCCGTCTGTGTGCGAGGGGGCGGGGCGGTTTACACACACGCGGCTGCTCCATGCAGCCACACACTGCGGAGAGAACGCGCTCAGAGGTGTGGTTAAACTTTACAACTCGATGCTCGTTGCCTAAAGTGCAATAAGAGTTTAGCATGTAAGGGCGGTAACACGAGCAATTTGTCTAAACATTTAGCAAAAGTGCTCCACATCCAGACGGAGGAATGCACCGGGTTCAACTGTCTTTCTAGCAGCTCTGTAGCCCCGTCCACGAGCAACGTTTCCACGTCAGGTGTTATGTATGCTAGCAGCAACACACGTGTTAACTCAATTATACAAACATGGGGTAATTAGAGGTAACTGAGTTATTTATTTTGTTAAAGTTTCAGCTATTCTGTTTACAGTTCCGTTATCACATTATTTAATACGATTTGTTAAAACACTGTTGTTTCTTTTGTTGTGAAATATTATTTATTTACTTTAAATAAAAAGCAATGTTAGTTTTGTTCAAAATGGGTTTAGTTAATTTAATAATATGTATTTTTGAATCAAGTATTCATCTTTATTGTCTTCATTGTTAGTTTCCACATGCCTAAAACAACCTCAAGCTAAATCTAAAAGTTGATGGCTAAATAAGAGCGTTTGAGAAATTGTGCAAGGCATAATAGTCCGAATAGTCGGTTAATCGTTTCATTAATCGATAGATTAATCGATTATCAAATTAGTCGTTCGTTGCAGCCCTAAAGCTAATTATGATGATCAGAATCAGAAACGGCTTTATTGCCCGGTAGATTCACACGTACGAGGAATTTGACTTGATGTCATGGTGCATACATAAAATATTTTTAAAATATATATATGATGATGAATTAATTCTGTTAAATCCATTCGAGGAGGTTCACCTCTACAACAAAGTTCAACTCGGGCTCAGGTACTCAATGTTACATAACTCTTATGTCAAAATGATGAGTTTACAAATGTCCTTTTGTTGATTACGAACAACCTGAAACTCTTTTTGACAACTGTCTACTAAACCTGCCATACAGTCATACACTTATCAGTTTTTAAGGTTTAACAGAGGAGGTAGAATGGTAGAATATAGGTATTGGCACTGATGTTACACAGAGCTGAGCCCAGTGCATAGCTCAATGACAACGTATTATTTCCAGTCAGAACAACAAAGCCTGACTCATCTTTACCTGCTCTTATCAGCAACGAGTCATCATGAACAGAAGTTCAAATGATGGTTCATTTCATTAGAGAAAAGTGGTCATTGATATCACACAATGAAAGTGATCCTAGTTTCTTTCACAGTAAAGGAAATGAGGTGTACTAATATACTACTTTAATAATAATAATAAATTGTATTTCTATAGCGCTTTTCTTAAAAGACGCTTTACTATCTTCTACCTTTGGATGACCATGGAAAATACATAGTATTCATGTCTTTGTGTTTGTTTTTAGTGACCTGGAGTCGAGGAGAGAGGTGAAGAAAGAGGAAGGTGAAGCATTTGCAAGAGAACATGGCCTCATATTCATGGAGACTTCAGCCAAGACTGCCTCTAATGTAGAGGAGGTAATAATTCTCACACACACACACACACACACCGATATACCCGTGCACTAGGGGTGTAACGGTTCACAAACATTTCGGTTCCGTGCGTACCTCGGTTTTTAGGTCACCTTTTCGGTACAGCAGAACAAATTATCACAAAACATAACATATTTTTGTTTTTTTTTAAATTATTATTAAACTGTGAATAATATATTCACTGAAATAAATACAAAATATAATAAAATAAACATTAAGGTGCAGCATTTCGATGAACTGAAATAATCTGTATTTGATCTTTACTGTGCTAGTACTCACAAAACACAAACTATTAGTTTTGGGTTTTTAATTATTATTAAACTGTGAATATTCACTCAAATAAATACAAAATATAATAAAATAAACATTAACCTGTTAAGCCCCAAGGACCCCCTCGACACTGTCTTAATATTTAAGACCCTATTAATGTGTTATACCAGATTAACGGGAGTAATCTCAGCTAACTGACGATGCAAACTATTTTTACCAAAACAAAACACAAGTCTCATAAGAAGCATCTAAATGACCCCCGAGCGAAACATGCTAACCTATTACTGCCCCGATAATCACTCCTAGCTCCCTTATTACTTATCCTAGCTGCACATCCAACACATTGTTTATGATCGCAAGGAGACACAGAATCTAACGGTGCCCACCTCAACACTGAAAGATACAAACTTGCGACGTTATCAACAAAAAGGTACATCAAAACAAGTGGCGCTAGGTAGCCCACAACGCTAACATGGCTTACCTTCGTCTTTGTCTGGTCTAAACTGGTCTTCAATGGCATTAAAACGATAAAAACGATGCTGTAGTTAATCCATAGGTTAATCCAATGTGTCTGTGTCCCCTTTGAAATGTTCGGATAATCCATAAGCAATAAAACAGCTTTTCCGTTGCTTTATATCAGAGCAGCAATATGTTTCCCCTCTGCTGCAAGCTAGCATGCGCAGAGACGACACCTTCTTATTTTTTAACATGAGTGTGTGCTGGACGATTTCCCTTGGATTCTATTGGCTCTAACGTCAGAAAGAGATGTCACATGTCAAAATCGAACAAGGGAGGCCAGAGATATGGAAAATCCACCCAAATGGCCCCAGAAGAGGTTTTTTTTTGCTAAATCTGTCTAAAAAGGTCAAATGTCACTTGTTTTGCATCAATCTTGATACAGGGTACTTATTATATGTTGTACCTTGGATTCCTAAAGCTTTTAGTCTACTAACCCATCATCCAAGGTTAGTTTTCACTATAAGTACAAAATATTTTTTGGGCGGACACTATAATATACAGTTTTTTACTATGTTCAATCTGAATTTTCTTTAAAATAAAAAACATCTATATTGATTCTGACTTTTCTACATCCAACTCACAGGTTTATCATTACTTTGAGAAAAAAGATTATTAATTTAACCCTTTTAGAAGGGAAGATATGGGCATTTGTTCTGGGAATGTCATTTTCGAGCCTAAGACCTGAAAAACAGGCTCAGGGTTTAACAGGTTAAGGTGCAGCTTTTCGATGAACTGAAATAATCTGTATTTGAACTGAACTGTACTAGCACCTAAGCAGCCAGTTAGACATTATGACTTGCTTGTCATTGTATTTTCATGTTTTTTTAAAGAAAGATGAACTTGTCCACATTGCTTGCGGAAAGGGCAGATCTGCTGGCACTAACAATGTCTCCTGCTGTGGAGAACACACCCTCTCGCTAGGGACAGAGGTAGCAGATACAGCCAGGTAGCGCTTTGCTAACATGGCAACATAAGGATATTTGGCGTTTGTAATAGCTTTGGCTCGGTCTGAACTCTCTGCGAGTGGTGGAGGCTTAAATGCTAGCGGGAGTTGGGTTTGCACTTCAGTCTTTTTTCTTTTGGTACCGGTGATATTCACGTTCGGGTGATGCCTTTTCAAGAGTGTGCAAGTTTGATGTATTGCCAGCCGCGTAACCAATGCTAGTTGAACAATGCCGACAAACAGCTTTGGTTCGGTCCACCTGTCTTTGTCCGTCATCCTTGTACGTGACTAGGAAACCAAAATGTTCCCAAACCGGAGACTTCAATGATGCTGGAGGATTTTCGAGCTCAACTTCATCTGCGTTCGTCATTTCGACAGTTCCTCAAATTACTGGCTAAATTTGAACGCATCCCTCTGACCAGCTCGTCCAATGAAATGACTTGCTCGCTCTATGACGCGTTGAACACAATGGGAGCAAATGACTCTGAATGCTGCGACGCAGCACCTGAGATTACTTCCAAGAAGTTGTTCACATTCTCAATTTTTTACGTTTAACGTTATATTCGTTCGGTACACTTCGGTACACATGTGTACCGAACCGAAGGGCCCGTACCGAATAATTTCGGTAACGTATACCGTTACACCCCTACCGTGCACACATATACCTTCGTTCAGGATATATTTTGAAATGGACAGGTTGTTCGGTGTTAAATGGACATATAGAATGGCAA
This sequence comes from Pseudochaenichthys georgianus, assembly GCF_902827115.2. Taxonomy (NCBI): domain Eukaryota; kingdom Metazoa; phylum Chordata; class Actinopteri; order Perciformes; family Channichthyidae; genus Pseudochaenichthys; species Pseudochaenichthys georgianus. The sequence goes on along the minus strand of NC_047519.1, from coordinate 1,196,190 downwards.
GTGAAATTTAATTGAAAGCTCACCTGAACCTGCTCGAGTTCCAAACTCCTATAAACTCCACATGTCTTACAATGTACTACTCCTTGCAGGTCATCCAATGCTAACAGCTTTGTCCTCACACATAAATCACTCCTTGAAAGAAGGGTCACAGCAGAATTTCACACACATTATCTGCTATTTCACAGATATTAGTGCTGCTAAAAGTTAGGCCTCTATTTGTTAGGAACACAATGCAAGCAGACACAACCCTGACTGATGATCCGTTATTCTCTGTATTCACAAGATCTCTACACGATCATCGAGCTCTTATTCGGCAAACAATGGTGTTTCGTCAGAGTACATTGTTGGTTGTGATTAGAAGTAGTGAAAGGAAGAGGAGTATTATCAGAATGATTTATATTTTTCTATCATAGTTTACTAAACAATACAAACAGATTGTAATGACCTTATTTGTTAGCTTTTACTTACTTCAGTTTAGTAATGTAATGCTTTGTATGAATGAGGGAATGGAATGCACTCATGGAGCACACTTCTCCTTGTGATACCTGTAGACTCATGTGTCACTGTCATGGATGCATAAAGAGAACTGGATACAGCTTTGGAGGCTATGAAAGTTGCTCAGCAGCACATAAAGCCCAAACGCCCTGACTCTGTTCAAAAATACCTGGATCATCTGGGGATCTTGGTCCATCGAGCATACGCATTCGCCTTTTCCCAATCCGTAGCGTCAGAGCCGGTCTCTGCTCAGCCAAATGCAGAGGGAAAATAACTCTTTAAATGGGCATTCACGTAGAAGTATTTTGGCTAAATAATTGATTGCTATGTCCTACATGACATCCACATTACCTCGTTATTAAACCTGTATTACTCCGGTATTAAGCCCATATTACTCAGTAATTAAACCCACATTACTCTTATCACACCCATAGAACTCCATATTTACACATGGACACAGCCTGTTAAATGACTGTATCCTCCAGTATACAGAACCCATTGAAGGGTTAAACTTCAAGTGTTCGAATGGCTAGTTGATCTAGCTAACAAATTCTAAATGAAACAAGTGTCCACTTCCTGGGGGCTTGTTCACTGCTGGAGCCAGCTTCATATTAGCGTCATGAAGCTCAACTAGCTCCGCCCCTCGCAGAGCCACACCCCGGGTGTTGTTGTGTGTAATGGATGCACGCCTGTATCCTCGGGGACCCCGTTCTCACTTATCCAATCACATAAATAATCCCATCCTACACCGCACAGCATGCCAGCCAGGGGCGCTGCACACAGTGTGTGTTTGTTTACATTGATTATTTTCTACCCTTGCTTGCCTGGCCTATATCATGCAAACACACACACCCAAACTGTTGAGTAGAGCTCTCTGGGGTTAAGATGAGGGGGGAGGGAGGTGTGTGTGTGTGTGTGTGTGTGTGTGTGTGTGTGTGTGTGTGTGTGTGTGTGTGTGTGTGTGTGTGTGTGTGTGTGTGTGTGTGTGTGTGTGTGTGTGTGTGTGTGTGTGTGTGTGTGTGTGTGTGTGTGTGTGTGTGTGTGTGTGTGTGTGTGTGTGTGTGTGTGTGTGTGTGTGTGTGTGTGTGTGTGTGTGTGTGTGTGTGTGTGTGTGTGTGTGTGTGTGTGTGTGTGTGTGTGTGTGTGTGTGTGTGTGTGTGTGTGTGTGTGTGTGTGGTATGATTAATTTGTCTCATTAGTGTCCTCTGAATCCTCCTGATACCGCTCCTCTCCTCCCATCCCTTCATCTCTCCTCGCTCCATCCCTCGACGTCCATCATTTGCTCTTTACCTCCCTCCAATCCTCTCTCACCTCCCCCTCCCACTCTCCATCCATGTCCTCCTCCTCCCCCCTCCTCCAACGTGTCTTCCTCCTCCTCCCTCATCTCCATCATCTCTCGTTCCTCTCTCCGGTAGTATATCAACCAGTTATAGTTCATACATATTCATAACCTCCACCCTGCCTCCTCCTCCTCAGCGACACCCAGCAGCCAATGGGTGTGCTGGGTTTGTCGTCAGGGTCTGTGGGTGGACACAGGGTTGATGGGATGGCCCTTTAGAGAGAGATTCCTGTTAGTATCTTCTTATCTCCCGATCCTTTCTTCTTTCCTCACATCTTCAGACTCTTCCTCAGCCCTCTTCCCATTTCCTCATATCTTTTTTATCTCTTCTGTTTTTATCAGCCTTCATCTTTTGAACTTTTGCTATCCTTACTATTTTGATGTTGTTCTTAAGTCTGGTTTTGTCACCTGGCCATTCAGGTCTGAAACTTATCTCAAAGAGAAAAGTGTATTTAATCAATGAAATCCTCTTTTAGTCATCACAATATATTGAAAATATAAGTCAATCTCGTCTGATTTATTTCCACTTATTTGCAGCACCGGTGTTGCCTCTGCTCACTTTAAAGAGAAAGTGGTCCTGACTGATCATTGTATGCTGCTCTAGTTTGATATGACACTCGACGATAAATCCCCAATACTTAGTCAATTCTTTTACACTGAAAAAACGAGATTTAGATTTGTAGTCCCTTCCTTTTGTTGCATCAGCCATATTGCATGGTATAGTCATCATACTTGATTTAGTTGACTTGCACACTTAACCCTAGTTTGGGTCATTAGACTGATTTGTGCTGTGAAGGAACACCGTGATGAGCTGAAGGAAGGAGTGAGCAGGACGGAGTGCACCAGAGAGCACCCGTGGTCTATTTTCAGACTGGGTGTCAGATGGAAGTTCAGATATATTTTCAGTTCTTTCATTACTCTGCTTAAGAAACACGCTTCTTCTTGACCCGACACAGTTAGACGTGGGGTTTCAGGGTTCCTCCATCAGTGTCCTAGCTTCTCTCCAGGGCGGTCTCTTGAGACGAACAGACTGTCCCCAGAGACAGGCATAGGATAGTCACTCAGGGAGCTTCCTCCCACTCTATTAACATGGCCACCTCGCAGTGACGCCAGTGGTGTGTGTGGAAAGGAAACAGATTGCATGTAGTCTTTGTGTGCTCGGCTCAGATCAAATGGTTATAGCAGCTGCTGACCAGGAGCACATCTGCTCTAAAGAGTTTCTACACCTCCTAGCAAGGTCCTGTGAAACTTTGAAAGTTCACTGAGGGGTTTTCTTTCTCCAAATAATCTACATCTCCATCTCTTGAAGTGCAGACAATACTGCATTTTCAAGGCATCTTTCTTTCCAGAAGCTTGTTGATCTCGAGTGCTGATGTGTACAGACCATACGTCAGCAGTGGTGCTATTTGAAAGAATGTTAACATACAGATGTGAAGGTCACATTTCTAAGAAGTGAATAGAACTTATTTCTGTTTCAGGCTTGTCAAAATATAAAATTGCATTTCATGTTTAAAAGGTCTACCTTAACACATAACATATGAAGGGTATTGCTCTACATCTTATGAAGCGCACTAATTAGAGCTGGACAGATTCCCAGGCAGCCATCATATCAGAACAGTGATGCCACACTAGGTTTGACATGAATAAGAGACCCCATGGTCACGGTTACACTTTGCACTGGGGCCAGGCTAGCAGTTAGGACCTGGTTCCAGTCTTACTAAGCTCGGGTAAGCTAAGCTAGCTGCATCCTGTCAGTCTACAGCTCTTTGCTGGATGCTTAAACATAAGATTCATCCCGTTCTTCTCTTTGCACCCCCTATAGAATATTGAGCAATTCAAACTATTTGGGAAAAGAGGGTGATAGTTAACTGATCTATTTAGCATTTCAGATGAAAAGAGTGCAAATAAAAGTGTTTTTAAGAGAATCTTTAGCAGCCCAAGCCTATATCTGTTAATCCTATCCTAACACGTGTATAAGATCTCAGTTGATTCCAAACCCACATATGAACTAGAACTAACTTGTGTTCTCTCTGTGTCTTGCTCACATCCTGTCTCTGTGTCAGGCGTTCATCAACACAGCCAAGGAGATCTACGAGAAGATCCAGGAGGGAGTGTTTGATATCAACAATGAGGTGAGACACACAAACCTCTCTGTTCCAGTCTTTGTTTTATTCTTTCCTCTCTTTCTCCTCAGTGGAGTTTTCCAGCAGTGTGTGTGCTTTGCCACGCTCCCTCTCTCCTAAAACAGAGGGGGGGAAACCCTCTGCTCTGCTTCCTTTGACTCCAGCCAAGCAAAACTCCCTGCGTTCCTCCTCTCCCTGCTTTATTTTCCACTCAATCTTCTTCACTCGTCACTTCTCTCTCTCTCTCTCTCTCTCTCTCTCTCTCTCTCTCTCTCTCTCTCTCTCTCTCTCTCTCTCTCTCTCTCTCTCTCTCTGTATCTCTCTCTCTTTCTCTGTATCTCTATCTCTCCAGCCAGCTAGTTAACGTTCTATCGAGACAGTCGGTTAGCTTTCTCTCCAGCCAGCTAGTTAGCTTCCTCTTTGTATCCATTCACCCAGATGGTTATCTTCTCAGTGGAACAGTTATCGAGACAAGACACCAAGACTCTCAGCAAGTATGCTCTTGTCAGCATTTGTTAGTCATACTTGTTCCACATTCAAATAGCAAATTCCTAGAAAGCAGTTTAAACGTTAGAGTATCCGCATTGGTGTTTTCAAGTCACTTTATGAAGTTAAAGCATTTATATGCACATTATACAAACTGGTCTTCCCTTCACAAGATAATTGTTCCTGTGCTTTCCAGGAGATAAATACAAGCAAATAAAAAAGAACACCATGTACAATTAACAAGGTGTGGTGTTCTTTTTTTCATTGCATATAGGTCTCCATTGTACAGTGAACACCTGGTTATAGCTGTGCATATGATCTCCGTCTATACAGAAACAATAAGAAACAGGTTGCATCTCTTCTTAGTCGTATTGTTTATCAGATAACATCTGCTTGAGTCTGCTCTCATTAAACACAGTTTCCAGTTTGAAGCAACTGAAAAAGAAGATGTTTTAACGTAGCTAGTGGAAAATGATACTTGAGTGTCCATGAATGTTAGGGTGACATCGATTTTAACATGTTCCCATGTCAGTGTGAACATGTCCACATGCAACACGTCCATACGCATATATTATGAAGTGTGTGCACATCTCCTGTCCGCCGTTTGAGTCTAAGCCTAAATCCCTCCAGTTCCTCTAGACCAGGGGTCTCCAACCTTTCTTCATCTGAGAGCTACTTTGAAAAAAATGAAAGTGGCCAAGAGCTACTTGCATCGCATCACTTCCATTTATGCACATAGCACTCATCAGTTGAATTAAGCTACTTTTGTACACGTGTGAAATTGCAATACCTAAAGCTTATCACAAATCTTAACTTCACATGAAGGTCCAAGAAAACAAAAATGTCTCGCATATTATTACGGCCCATAGTAAGTACATCACTGAAAATGTACATAAATGTCCTTAATCACCACCTTACAAGCATCGTATGGCACATGTGTAAAATAAGTGCATTCAGTCTTTAGTACAGTCAGTGAGATGAATGGCGCTGCATGGAGTCACCATACAGGTGTATGCTGGAGTGGACCCACTTAGGTTCGCTCTAATCGAGTCATTTAAATGTTCATCAGTCGGCCTTGTTCTGTATTTAGATTTCATTCATGTCAGAAAAAGCTGCTTCACAAGGCAATTAGAACCAAATAAAGCAGACATGTTCAGTGCTGCTTGGTGAATGTTCTTATAGTTTTCTGGGTCTACAAGGCTCCAGAAAAGACATGACGATAACGAGTGTTTTTCAAAAAACACAAATCCCTCCCTGTGTGTCTCTGAGCCGCAGCGACGCGGCCTGATTCAGAGCGGGTCATTCTGCTGTTGGTTCTGGACTGGTGTTGCTGGAGAATGCAGACTGCTCCGTATATGGTGCCGCTGTCACGTCTGTTCCTTGATCTCTGCATCACCGACAAATTTGATATTCAAATGACAGAAACAATTCTAAAATAAAAAAACGTTATTGTCCAACCGCGGCCGAAAAATCAAGAAGCAACCTTACTACGCTATAATCGATAATCGAGCGGCGCCGGTGAGCTACTGGAAAGCTGCCCGCGAGCTACATGTTGGAGAGCCCTGCTCTAGACTCAGGCCAAACATTGAGTGTGTGGCTGTGTACGTTCACCAATAATAATGTTGAAACAGTCAATATTGTTGAATGACATGCTGATGTAAGCCTGATGTTCAGCCTGGGTTGACAGCTTTACCTGCACTTCGTTCACGTTACCCGACTTTTTCATAACGGTACTCCGTTTGTTTTGTTCCTTTTGCCCTCATAGAATGGTGCGGGAAAGAGTCCTAACACCCTGAAACGAGTCAGCATGTTAGCACTCCCGTTTCTCTTGTGATGTAGTTCCATTATAGCTTAACGTTAACTTTATCGTTTTGGCAATTGCACTTATGCTTCAAATATTATAAAAGCAATGTTAATACAGGGAGATTATCTTGCTGAACAAAATGTATCATTAACGTTGTTTGCTCATGAAATCCAGTAGAGAATCCCATTGCATGTTGTCGAGGGAGCTCTTGTTACGCTATCTTCCGGGATTGCCTACCAGCCCATGTCATCCCTGCACCACTCTCTTGATCAGGAGAAAGAGAGCTATTTGTCTGCAGGAATACTTCTGAGCTGTTACTTACTTCAGTACAGTTCACGTTTGTCACTTTTGTCAAAGACAGAATGTTGTTTTAAGGTTTTGTTGTGTCAGCTGCGTTTATGGGTGAAGAAAGATGAAATCCTAAAACTCAACCCCATTGA